>NC_087221.1:36975456-37027956 GCF_015104395.2 Macrobrachium nipponense | reverse complement strand
TAGCAGAGTTGTAAAAGGCATAATTAAGAGCTGTGAGTTGTAAAGGAGCTGTGTATTAAGGATGATTTGTAGCTGAGTTGTAAAAACACACCATTAATAACTGTGAGTTGTAGCTGAGTTGTAAAAGACACCATGAAGAGCTATGAGTTGTAGGTGAGTTGTAGCTGGGTTGTAAAATGCATCATTAAAAGCTCTGAGTTCTTAATGAGTTGTAGCTGAGCTGTAAATGCACCAGTAACAGTTGTGAGTTGTAGGTGAGTTGTAAAACGCATCATTAAGGGCTGCGAGTTGTAGATGAGTTGTAGCCGAGTTGTAAAATGTATTATTAAGTGCCGTGAGTTGTAGCTGAGCTCTAAAATACACCATTAAAGGCTGTGATCTGTAAATGAGTTTTAGTCGAGCTGTAGAACACACCAGTGCCGATTGGGAGTTGTAGTAAAGAGTTGTAGTTGCTGTAATATCACAACAAGAGAATCATCGCATCACAGGTCACTAAATAGCGTTCAAATAACCGGAAACGAGACTCAGATCGTAACATTTGATTAAGCTAAAAAGGTCATTCATAATAGGATATCAGAGGACATTAGCCCGATTATGTGATAACCTGGTTAAAAAGATACAGATCGAATGATACTGCCAAATCAGGACTAATTTCCGTTAATGTATTTGACTGGCTCTCTGTTATACCCACATATACTTAGGGATGCACAGGACCACACCCTCTCTCTCTCTCTCTCTCTCTCTCTCTCTCTCTCTCTCTCTCTCTCTCTCTCTCTCTATATATATATATATATAAATAATATATATGTGCGTGTGTGTGTGCGCGTGTGTGTAAGTATACATATATATACATATATGTATGCATGTATATTTATATATTAGTATATATACAGATATATGTATATCTATGTATATATTATATATATATATATTATATATATATATATATAGTATGTATTGTATGCATGTATGTATATATATATGTAGTATTGCATGTAGATATATATATATATATATGTATATATGTATGTATGTATGTAGTATGCCATGTATGTATGTATAATATGTATGTATGATGTAGATATATATATATATATGTATATATATGTATGTATGTATGTATGTATGCATGTATGTATGATATAATATGTAGGTATGCATGTATAGTATATATATATATATATATATATATATATAATATTTATAGCGCACACTAACAAAATTATCATACAGACTAAACAATACTGTTCGCATTACCTATGCACCGCGTACATGTCTTTAGAAATGAAAGCTCTATCGTGGCGCGCCCTTCAAGAAAATAAAAAATTAATACCACCTTTACCTCATGAAAGAGCGTAGCAAACTACTTACCTATTTTAGGAACGAAAGACATAATTACGAAATTAATA
This sequence comes from Macrobrachium nipponense, assembly GCF_015104395.2. Classification (NCBI taxonomy): domain Eukaryota; kingdom Metazoa; phylum Arthropoda; class Malacostraca; order Decapoda; family Palaemonidae; genus Macrobrachium; species Macrobrachium nipponense. Next base: position 37,026,547 of record NC_087221.1, on the reverse strand, counting down.
ATTCACGCAACATAATTGAATCACCTCTTATCTCACGATTGCATTCAGCGACCCCAAGGCAGCGTTGCCAGATACCTCATAGAGGTTAATCAATGTTGCCAGATACCTCATAAAGGTTAAGCATAAAGTGCCTAGGGCGCTTCGCATTTTATAAGACTAGCTGGTAACCAAACAAAAATGTATAGAGTACACACACTGGTGTGTAAACAAACAAATTGTGACGAATACGTACATGAAGATTTAACCTTAATGTTTAATGAAGTTTTAATCTTTTATTCATTCTTTAAGTGGTTACGAGAGAGAGAGAGAGAGAGAGAGAGAAGAGAGAGAGAGAGAGAGAGAGAGAGAGAGAGAGAGAGAGGCCAATGACAATTGGAGCCAGAGCGGAGTACACTATCGATCGCGGTTGAATATTATATATCTATATATATATATATATATATATATATATATATATATATATATAATATATATATATATATATATATAGCTTTATCCTACGCTCGTGGGTGTACGGATAGCATTATGTAAGGAGACGCAGACATAGTCAATTCTAAGACCTCGTTAAAACACCTCTAATGCCAATACTTGGCACACATCCCAAAAGTCCAGTATTTCAGAAATTTCAAACTTACAAGTGAGTCCATCTTTTATGACTCGCCGATCGCTAGACGTACCTTGACAGCAGACGACACTTTCAGGGCCATTTTTTAGTACTTTCTTTTGATCTCTATCCTCCATTTAAAGTTATAGAAACCACGTCAATAATATTCCTCTTCGCGGGATGTAGTCTCGTTAAGGATAGTTTCCAAATAACTGAAATTCCGCTTCATTAAAAACAATATGTTTATTTTTGATAAGTGAATCAATCATATTCCTAACAATAAACTTATAACAATGGCGATAGATCACAAGGAATAACTATTCAGTTATTCATTGCACTGAACGAAAAATCATAATGGGAGTAAAACATATTTAAAATAAATTAAAAACTGAAAAATAAATACCGATTAGAGACCACATCAAAAACCGAACATTAACCTTTCAAATATGGAAAAAAAACTATTAGGTAAATATTTGCATACCATCCCCACTTTTCCTGTCTATCTGTGAACATATTCATCATGAGATAAAAGATAACCTTCGCGCACAAAAACCAACTTATATAAAAGGACGAAAGAAAGAAAAAACCCACACACAATAGCCAAACACTTAATATCATAGAAAGGACAGGCGGGGAACAAATTTGATGGATTTCCAACGAAGGGAAGTGACCACTATTTTATCACCTGCGACGCTATGCAAATCACACCCAGAAATAACTTTATGGCGTCCACAAAGTGATTATAACACCCTAAGTGAGAGAAAGTTCGGTAGACCTGGCCTGCTAAGAAATAATTTTATTGGACTGCAGATGATAAACATCGGTATCTCGACCTCGATGGTAACTGAAAAAAAAAAAAAAAAAATTGGAGACTTCAAAACTTTTATAACAAATACTTGAGGTGGTGATAGATTTGTCTCTTGAAAGAAGAATATAAGGACTCTCTCTCTCTCTCTCTCTCTCTCTCTCTCTCTCCTCTCTCCTCTCTCTAATATTTTAAACCTCCCCTATTATTATATATATATATATATAGATATATATATATATATATATATATGTATATATATATATATACTATATAGTTTGGCTAGCTTGATGCTATGCTCATTCCATTCTGCAGCCTTTCTCTCATGCACCCTGCCATCAAGCCCCCTTCCAATTCCCCCCATCCCGCTACCCTCCACACACACTCTCTCTCTCTCTCTACCTTCCCCCCTCTTCCCCCCTTCCCCCTCCCTGCTAAAAGCATCTCTTCCCTATCGATCGCTCCTGAAAATAGACAGGTAGAAAGAACGTTTCGTTTCGCTCCAGCATCCGATCAATGTCGGAGAGTCCCGCTGGCGAAAGATGGCACGCGGACGGACGGACGTACCTGTGGCACTGTTTCGGCGAGGCGTGTAAAGGGCACCGTGTCACGGGGAGCGTGTGGATTGGGGTCTTCCTCCCCCCCCCCTTGTTTTTTTTTTTTTATAACATCCGGCAGGTAAAATATTGCAGCGAGTGGCCGATATCGGCGGCTACACAATAGGTGGTTTACGGTCGTGCTTTCGTGATATCATACTATTATTATTATTATTATTATTATTATTATTATTATTATTATTATTATTATTATTATTATTATTATTATTATTCAGAGGATGGAGTCTATTCATACGGGGAAAGCCCACCGCATGGCCACTGACTTGAAATTCCAGCTTCCAAAGAATAAGGCGTTAGTTGGAAAGTGGTAACAGAAGGCAATGGTAAATACAGAAAGAAGAGATCACTTACTACAAAAAAGAAGCAATATATTACCAAATTAATAAATAGAAAAGATAGAAATGTAAATAAACTATTAAAAATCTACAGAGTGCAAGAATGATATCGCATAAAAAAATTTTTTTTAGATGAATTTACAAAAAAAAAAATCACATTAATTAAAAAAAAACATGTTTCCGCACTGACTTTTAACCATATGAATAAAAGCTATTTATTCATACAGATTTTGGATCTTAAGAAAACAAAAACAAAATATTCGCGCTTTTAGACGAAATTTGGAAGCGAGACGACAGAAGTACTTTATCGATACCAATTTTGGATCATTAAAAAAAAATCGCCCTTTTATACGAAATTTGGCGGCTAGACGACAGAAGTACTTTATCGATACCGATTTTGGATCATTAAAAAAAAAAATCGCCTTTTTTTTATACGAGATTTTGGTCGGCAGACGACAGAAGTACTTTACCGATACCGATTTTGGATCATTAAAAAAAATCGCCCTTTCATACGGAATTTGGCAGCGAGACGATAAAAAAAAAAAAAAAAAAAAAAAAAAAGTGCTTCAAAAGCAGCCCTGGTGACATCGCCCGAGGGAAGCGTTGAAAAGCTGAAAGAGGTAACATCGATACAAGTTGTCTGGAGTCGTATGAAAGACGCGGCTGCCCCGCGGCAATGGGGGACACGAAATGGAAGACTGGGGAAGTAAACAAAAGTGTTTATGAACATGGTTCAGATAAAGACGTGGTCTGAAATAGGTATGTATATATATTCTTCCTCTCTTAAGAATATTTTATTAATGTTATATTTACTAACACCATAAACGAAATGTCCAAATACACACCCATTATTACATAACTACACACACACACGTATATATGTATATATATACATATATATTCATATGTATGTATATATATACAAATACATATGCATACATATACATGTTAATTCCATATATTATATATATATATATATATATATATATATGACTTATATATATATATATATATATATATATATATATGATATATATATATTATATATATATATATAAGTTATATGTTGAAATAACAGACCCACAAAACAATCACAAAAACCTAAAATAACTGTGACCCTTCCCGGAGAGAATTCACTCATATTAAAGGACATAGTCGTGGTAAACCATTGGGCCATTAATTTAGCTTTCTCCAAAAATAAGTCAGCGTAGCATTATAAAAATCTTTAACTCCAAAGATGAGTCAGTGGATTGCAATTTAATTCAAAGGAATTCAAAGTAGTTCTCACAAATAAATTAGTGTACTGAATACAATCAAACTTGGAATCAAAGAGGACATCAATGTATTGTAATCTAACGAACTCCCACAATCTAAAAATGTATTAATATACTGCTGCCCATCACAATATAACTATAAATATGAACAATCAAACTAAAACCACAAGAATTCCCCCATCAAACTGCAACTATCAAACTATCAAACTCCAATCAAAATGACAAATCAAATGACATATCAAACTGAAAACTATTCAAACTCGAACTACAAAAACAGACCAATGTAATGTAACCCACCTAACTGTGAATCAAATAATAAATGAGGTGATTTAACTCGCCATACTTGAACCAAAGACGTAATCTATGTCAAGGATTTTGATTAATTGGAAACAAACTTCAAAATCTAAGCAATAAAATCTACAGATTTTAATTACCGTGACTTGAACATCAAAAATAAATCTATATACTGTGTTCTACCAAACTGCATTCAAAATTAATTTATAAAATCTTCAGATTTTAATTAACGTGACTTGAATATAAAATATAAATATATATACTGTGTTCTACCAAACTGCAACTTCAGTGACGGAAGAGGGAGTTCATAAAAAATGGAGAAATAAAAAAAAAAAATGAAATAAAAAAACCAAAGTCGATAAATAAACCACCCAAGGAATGCATGAACCAAGCTTCGTGAAGGAACAAGATAATATTCCTTTTTTGTCCCTCGTTTTTGGCAAACTTATTTCTTAATATACAAGAATCTTTGCAACTAGTATACTTCTCTAGAGAGAGAGAGAGAGAGAGAGAGAGAGAGAGAGAGAGAGAGAGAGAGAGAGAGAGAGAGAGAGAGAGAGAGAGAGAGAGAGAGAGAGAGAGAGAGTCTCTTGACATATTTGCGTCAATTTGGTATTCCTTTTTTTCTCTCGTTCCAGCAAACTCATGTCTCTATATAAAATAATCTTTGCAACTTGTATACTTCTCTAGAGAGAGAGAGAGAGAGAGAGAGAGAGAGAGAGAGAGAGAGAGAGAGAGAGAGAGAGAGAGTCTCTTGACAAATTTGCGGCAATGTAATATTACTTTTTTGCCTCTCGTTTTAGCAAACTCATGTCTCTATATAAAAGAATCTTTGCAACAAGCAGCTTATACTTCTCTAGCGAGAGAGAGAGAGAGAAAGAGAGAGAGAGAGAGAGAGAGAGAGAGAGAGAGAGAGAGTCAGCCAGTCTCTGACAAACTTGCATCCAAATTAAGGTTAATGAATCCTAACTAATCAGCTTCCTTCAACTAGATTTCCAGTCCTCTCACTGGAAGAATGTTACGTCGACCGAAACGCTAAAATTCTAATTATCATAATGACAAAATTCGATTTCGTCAACAGAGGTATCATTTTTACAATTCATTCGCGTACGTGCCTCAGTTTAATCATTCACTCTACACTGGAGAACAATTCAAAATGATTTTGTCAAGAAGTTCTCTCTCTAAACCTGGCGTCATTTACAACGTTTTGTCCAAAGTTGATAAAATTCTTAAAAGTTTTCGTCATAAACCCGAGATCATTTGTAAAATATCTTATCAGTACGTTGTCTCTCAGAAGAGTATGTCAAAACTTTGGCGATGGGCGTTTCATACACAAGCGCTATCTCATTTGCTTGATACAAAGTTGGCCAATAACTTGAAAATACACAAAAATTGATCCTTTGAAAACTGATGGATTCTTAAACAATTCGCTACCGGTGGTGTATATATTTATAAATATAAATTCTATATATCTATCTATTATATATATATGTATATATATATATAATATATATATATATATATATATCTATATATATATATATGCATGTATAGAGTACAGAGTAATTTAAATAGTATGTATTCGCGTAGAATACATATGACAAATTCACGTCTATATATGCACCACGCTACGAAGACTATGTACACGAAAAGTAATAACACATTCCAAAATATGAAAAAAGTAAAAAACACTTAAAAAAATAAAAACACTAAGTGCAAAAACACGCGCCTTCCTCCCAATTTTATTGGGTGATTTACATAAAACATTCCCCCACAGATTTACATAAAATACGTTTCCCAACAACCGCAAAGGCGTATATATATTGTCTCCAGTCCCCCTGACTCTGCATTGCTAGACTTGTCATATTTTTCTTATGAAAACGGATGATACATTCGATCGTAAAACACAGGGTTCAAAGTGTGTGCTTGATAAACGCACGACTAAAATAGAATAAAATAAAATAAAATAAAATAAAATAAAATAAAATAAAATAAAATAAAATTAGGTTGAGCTTGAGTTACTTTTGGTTGACAATGTTTTGAATGTTTTTTGGAGGCACTTATTTGAACCGCTAAGATTTTCACACAATTCATGATGGCTTCTTAGTTACGTCTGATACGAAGTTCAGTTCAATTGACCATTTTCACTAAATTAGTCATATTGGAAAAGCGAAATTAATTTAGAGAACAAAGTACGCGATAATTAATGTATAATGAAGAAACCTACGACTTATTCATAAACATTCAAAACTTAGAGGATTTGTTTGAACATTTATCAAATTACTTAAAACAAAGGATGAGAACATTCTCCCCAAGTCTAAAGCCATACTGTGTGCTTGTTTTGACCTTTTTATTTTTAATGTGTGATGGTCATGCTGGGTCAGTACGAGCAAATTTTACCCTGACATGGCGAAAACAAAATACAGAAACAATCTGTTGAGGTACTGAGTGATTCTGATTCTTTTATTTACAAAAACCACCTAAATCAGCGGTTCCCAAACTGGGGGCCATATAGTAGAATGCAGGGGGCCATAATCTGAAGATATGAATGTATATAACCAAAGGACTTTAGTGGGTAGGTAGCCAGTGGAGGTAACTTACAGGTGGGCGGTTGGCCATGGACAAATATCCTGTATGAAAAGTGGGTAACGACCACAAAGAGTTTGGGAACCCCTGACCTAGATCATCAAGTAGGATGACAAACACAACAGAATCTTTCAAACGACTCTAAGAGGATGGCAGAGTATAGAGGGATCCTCAAACTAAGACTGGCCGCAAGAATTCTTCAATAGCCTCAGCTTAAGAGAGCAATACAATTTAAAAAATGCAATAATTAAACTTAGGAAAAAATGCAAAAAAGGAAAAAAAATCAGATTTTTTAAATCCTTCATGCGGTTCAACTATTTCTCATCAATAATTACTAATCAATTGATTACTTTATTTTTTTATATACAATAATTTCATAAAATTCTATGACCACTGTCCAGCTTCAAAACGGGTTTCTTCATTTTGTTTCAACCTCTGTTTCAAAACGGCTTTTTTTGTTTCAGTTTCTCATTCAGAAAAACTTCGTGCATGTTTGCGTGCATCCACAATTATGTAAATTGTTTCAAAAACGTTTTTCCGGTTACCAAGTCAATTTTTTTCCGTCACTGTTTTATCCCAATTTACATTTTTTTTGGTCATATTTGTTCCATGTTCCAGTTTCCCTTCAACTGATTCTTTATTCTTGTTGTATTCCAGTCTCTGTTCCAAAATTCCTGTTAAGAAGATTCTATCCCACTTTCCTATATATCTAGTCTGTTCCACTTTTGTTTCGTAACACTTTGGCTTAAGTTTCTTTTTCACAGACTAGGTTATATTTCCGTTTTTCAGAATTTCCCACAATGCCTCTTTCCATTTCAGAACAATCTGGCGATGACCTCACTCCAGAACGTTGCTGCCGTCAACAAACACTCCCATTCCGGAATAGAAGAGACCACTCATGCGAATCCGTCCCTGAACAATAACTAAGAGTCCAAGAGTCCCCCCGACCGTACACAGACTATTTTACCCGGCGTATGCCGACGCAAATAAGGCAGCAATGGAACTCGCCAGCACACTGAATAGGGAAGCACCTTCCTTTCAAAAGAGCCATTTGATGAGTAACGCCTATTTTTTCCCCGCTCGTCGACACCACACACAACACAGAACAGAAGAGAACAGACCCGTGTGAAATCTACACAAAGTCCATGACCTTTTGGTTTCACGGTAAAAGCCTCTGATCTAAAATTAATGACATTTCGATTCGGTGAATAACAACGGCTGTCTCTCAGCTACAGAGAGAGAGAGAGAGAGAGAGAGAGAGAGAGAGAGAGAGAGAGAGAGAGAGAGAGAGAGAGAGAGCATAAACCCAAAGCAGGCGATCTGTCACTTTGTTTACAAAAAGCATTACTGGACATTACCTTAGAACAAGCACCCCGTCTATCTAGCTCATAAAGACACACTATTTGCGGTTTTGCAAACCCTTAAGCATTCTCTCTCTCTCTCTCTCTCTCTCTCTCTCTCTCTCTCTCTCTCTCTCTCTCTCAAAAAAGAAAAAAAAAATAGGAACTCACAACTTCTGAAAAAGAAAGAGACTCCACTGACTAACTTTGCAGCGAGGGAGAATTGTGTTTCATTATCATACCGTCCACATCGAAAACTTTCTATTTCTTCTTCTTATTTTCGGGGGGTGGAGGGCGGGGGCCATCATGACAGACGATCTCTCTCTCTCTCTCGCGCCAACTTTTATGAGAAAGGAGAATGAAACAGTTTGCGAGGAGAAAATGAGACCTCTTAAAGGGGAAGTTGATAGGAAAAATATTTCTCACAAAGCGACGCTGCTGCAGCATCCGACCGACCGCGCTGGCGCTATAAAAAAAAAAAAAAAAGCGCGCGCAAATTTCCAACCGACTTCTTCTCACCAGATGCAAACAAGCCGGATCAGCAAAGCCTATTCGATGTAAAAGTAGCCGAAATATCGCCCGCTTTTATTAAGGACCCTTTCGCTAAAACGTTCATTGATAGGAGGATCAAAGGAAGTTCCCGAAAGGCGAGGTCAAGAGGGATTCTGTGCATTTGATCCTGTTAGACGAACACTGCAGGGACTTCTGTGTTCGACCTGTCATCATTTGTTGCCCCGTCAGCTGTTTTTCTGCTTACGTTACGCGGCGCTCTCTAAGCCTCGTTGTCATAATTACTACTATGGTCTATTACTGACATACTGAGAACAATTACATTCTGTCAATGCAAAAGGCTATGATTTCTATGTTTTCTCCCCATACATTATTATAATAAAAATAATAATAATAATATAATAATAATAAATAATAATAATAATAATAATAATAATAATAATAATAATAATAATAATATTTTTATTTTTATTTGTTATTATTAGTATTGGATATTATTAATAATAAAAATAATAAAAATAATAATAATAATAAAAATTTTTATTTATTATTATTTTATTATTATTATTAGTATAGATTATTATTAATATAATTATATATATTATTATTATATTATTATTATTACAGGAAAAGTAAATATACAGTAATATGTCTGTTTGATTTTGTTATTCAAAATACTCTGCCTTGTATTTTAAATGACAAAATCAAACATAATATTGTGGATTTACTTTTCCATTTTATGAATCATGTGATTATGAGTTTCTGTGATTGGTATTATTATTATTATTATTATTATTATTATTGTATTATTATTATTAAGTTATTATTATTATTATTATTATTCCAAATGGGCAACTTCTTATTGAAGGGGGGGGGGGGGGGGGGGGCGCGGGGGCGGTTGGGCAGGAGAGCAAAAAATAGAAAGAAAAAGGAAAGGACGAAGAAAGAAGCAGAAAAACACACAAAAAAAAGAAAGAACGAAGAATGAAGCAGACACAGAAATAAATTTGAACAGACATATATTTAATCAACATAACATATATCACTAATTTGCCCACCTGGCGACGCAACATCAAAGGTCAACGGCGCCGGGAGGCATATTGTAGTGTAACTGGGTTAAAAGGGAATTAGAAAATTCAGTTCACATTTGGCATAATGACTCGATATTGTTTGTTATGCCCACAAAATGCTGATCCCAAAATGACCGAGGCTCATGTTCAACACTAATTATCATTTTCTGCCTACCTGCCTGCCTGCCTGACTCTCTCTCTCTCTCTCTCTCTCTCTCTCTCTCTCATCTCTCTCTCTCTCTCTCTCTCCAGAATTTGTTTGCCTAGGCTCTCTCTCTCATTATCAAGACTCTCTCTCTCTCTCTCTCTCTCTCTCTCTCCCGTAGAGCCATCTTGCTTGGTGAGTCGTACCCGCGTGAAGTCAGATTAATCAACAGATATCACAAGTTTAACATACGACTAGAATTTGAGAAATATCTAGAAGTGTTCGTGAAACTATCGGTGATAAGATTAGTGTGATATAGTAGGATAAAGCGTCTTCTAAGTTAGTGTATCAAGTGTAATACTATAAATCAGAACAAGATGGCAGTAAGTTCCAACTGCGGGAAGAGGTGGCGTAATTTGGCGTGTCTAGCAGATTCGCAATACGATGAGGTAGCAGGAAGGGAACTGGCATTTCTCATCTATGAAATCAGCAACAGTCCTAACCAAAAAGATACAAAAGCATTCATAGATATATTAGTGAAGGATATAATCCTTCAAACTGGAACAAATCTAATGAAAACATCTTGAAAATAATTGAAGAAGTTCCAAATAAAATCCAAGTGGTCAAGAGACTCATAAAGAAAATATACATAAACCAACATATTCCGACAAAGAAATGAATAAGGTGAATCTTGTGAATATCCTAATTGATGCATTAGGAAAAAGAATGCCAAAAGCATGCAAACTGTGTAAGGTTTGGTATAGCATAGTCAATCCACAAAACCTAATCAGAAAATGTGCTGCATGCAACATTCCGACCCATCCACAGTGTGCTGAGGTAATACAAGATTTGAGAAAAGATACAAGAATTTTTTGTTCAACATGTCTATCATGGATAGACAATGTTATTAAATCAAGATTGAATGTACAAATAGTTGAGGATGAAGAAGAAGAGGAAGAGAAGAAGAAGAAGAAAAAGAGAAGAGGAAAACGGAAGAGAAGTAAACAAAAATGAAATGACAAGAAAAAAATAAGGAAAACAAAGAACAAGATAAAAGTATGGATGCAAAGAGATACTCATTGATATAACATATGAGGCAATAAAGCAGCATACCTACGAAGAAATAAATTACGATATGACAACAGAAAAGCAAATCCCGAAGAGGCTCTACCCAGATCTATTACAATGACGGAAAGAGGAAAAAATAGACAAGAAAGACAAAATCTGCAACCTTTTGAAAAGAGGGAATTGCAGATTTGGAGAAAGATGTTACTACAAAAACATACTAAGATATGTTCAAAAAACTATGAAATATATGGTAAATGTGCAATACTTAGATGGATATGGGGATGATTGCAGAGATCTGCATCCAAAAATATGTAAAAACTAAAAGAAGGAAAGGATGTAAGTTCGAAAAAAAAAGCAAAAAACATGCAAATATATACACCCTGTAGCCATGAATCATAATCAAATAAATAACCAACCAAGTAATAAATCCAAAATAAGAAAGAAACAAATAAAAGAGAGAGAAATCAAGAATATCAGGTAAAAGAAGAAAGCCAAACCACCAATGAGATATGCAGAGGTGTCAGCAAAAATTTCAAAGAACATCAGCTCCGAAATTCTACTCAAGAGATAATAACTGTATTTATTATGCAAGAGGAATTTGCAAAAGGAAATGGAAAAGAAAATTGCAGATCAGACACAAAAAATGAATTATGATGAAGAAGATCAAAATATTATGGAAAAAAAGTTGGATTTTTTTTAATGTAGAATTTTTCTGGAAATGAAAAAAAGAACAACATACCAGAAGGAAAGAGACATGGGAAATCCTTATTACTACCAGTATTAAATGAAGGAGGAAAACACGCAACCATCATAGTGATGAAATGCGCAGGGGTTTAGTACGAGTAACTCAAAAAAGAAAAATAAAAGAGTACTTAGAAGAACTAACCCAAAAATGAAAAGAAAATAGATATAATGAAATATTAAGTGAAAACTGGTATTCCCAAGAGACTGGGAATGATGATCAAATAAAAGGGTTCCAAACTTTATAGATCAGATAGAAAAAATAGGAATCAAGGGGGAACCGCAATATATTGAAAACAAAAAAACAAGGGAAAAAAATATATGAGAAAATATAGTAAATCAGAATGTGAACTAATAGCGGTAGAATTGAAATCTGAAAAAAATTGATGAACATAGTAATATATAGACCTCCTAATACTAAAGAGTTTGACTTAATAATTGAAAAATGATGATATATGTAGAAATCACAGGACTGGAACTATTCTCCTATCTGGTGACTTCAACTTTCCTTTCGTAGAATGGAAAGAACGAATAGGAGATTGTGGTTGTACTTATACATATAAAAAAAGAGAGTAATAGTAGTGCAGAAGATAAGAGGCATTTGAAAAGCTATTAGATATGCTACTAGAATACAACATTCAAACAAATAAATCACCTGCAAACAAGAAAGGAAAATACTTTAGACCTAGTATTTTGTGAACGAGGATGAATTATGTTAAGAAATAATAGTTTATAATGCGAGTATTTCAGACATAATGTCATAGAAAATTAACAGTTCATTCCAAAGCAAGTGAAAATAGAGATAAGCAAGAAATGAAAAAGTGGGAAGGATATGGAAAAATACAACCTTCTACAGTAAAAATATAAAATGGTCAGAAATTAATGAAGAATTAAACAAAGATTGGGATAAACATTTTCGTAAGTGAGACATAAGGTGTAAATACGGAGATATTATATTAAAATATTTGGAGATAATAGTGGAAAAATATATACCGAGAAGAAAAAGTAAACATCATTCATGCATACAAGAGACAGAAAAGAATTTGTTCCAGAAAATCAGAAAAGTGGAAAAAAGGTCTTGCAAAAGAAAAAAAATGCATGGAAGTTATAGAACTAAAAGTAAGATAGAAAATGCAGAACAAAAAGATTATACAATCAAAAGGAAAATGAAAAACGGGGACTTGGAAGAAAAAAACCCTATTAAATATCAAGCAAAACCCCAAGCTATTATACTCCATATGCGAAGAAGATGAATAAAAGAAGAATAGAAATAGGCCTCTGAGAATTGAAGGGAGATTAACGAATGAAAAAAAGGAAATTTGCAACATACTGGCAGAACGATATAAGAGAGAATTCACCCCTAGAATAGATAATGAAGAATAATGATATAGAAGTAAGGGATGAAAATAGTGAATATTTAGCTGACCCATAGATATTAATGAAGGCTGATATTGGTGCAGGCTATTAATGAAATTAAAAATGGAGCTGCTGCAGGGCGACCTGATGGAAATTCCTGCTATTTGTTAAAGAAAGTAGTTCATTCTATCGCAAAGCCACTTGAATATTATTAAGACAAAGTGTAGCTACAGGCAAGATTTATGATGAGCATAAAATTAGCATATATTACCCCTACTTTCAAAAAGTGGATCAAGACTAGAGGCAAGTAATTATAGGCCTGTGAGTCTAACATCACATATTATGAAAGGGTGTTTATGGAAGGGTAATGAAGAAAAATATTATGAAACATTTAATAAAAAAATAATTTGTTTAATAAAAGACAACATGGTTTCGTACCCGGAAAAAGTACACAAACCCAATTGTTAGTCCCACCGTGAGAACATATTTCAAAAATATGAAAAGCGGAAATGAAACAGATGTGGTTTATTTAGACTTTTGCAAAAGCTTTTGATAAAGTTAGACCATAATATATTAGCGAAGAAAATTAGAAACATATCGTGGATAAAGTAGGGAAGATGGTTTAAAAGAATTTTTACACAACAGGAAAACAGATAGTTATTGCAAACGACGAGAAATCGGGGATGAAGTCAAGGTAATATCCCCCCCCCGTGTTGGCCGCAAGGTACGGTGTAGCTGCAATACTGTTTTGTTATTATGATTGAAGACATAGACAATAATGTGAAGGATTCGGTAGTGAGTAGTTTCGCAGATGACACAAGAATATGTAGAGAAAATTATTACTTGTGATGAAGATAGGAACGCTCTACAAAGAGACCTTAACAAAAGTATATGATTGGGCAGAGGTAAATAGGATGGTATTTAACTCTGATAAATTTGAATCAAATAAAATTATGGAGACAGAGAAGAAAGCTATATGCATATTAAGGGACCTAATAATGAGACCATCACAAATAAGGAAGCAGTTAAAGACCTTGGTGTGATGATGAATAAGGAACATGTTATGCAATGATCAAATAGCAACTCTGTTGGCAAAATGTAAAGCAAAAATGGGAATGTTTGTTACGGCACTTCAAAAACAAGAAAAGCTGAACACATGATTATGCTTTATAAAACTATGTTCGTCGTCCACTTGAATATTGCAATATGATATTGGTACCCACACACTATCAAAAGGATATTGCACAAATAGAGAGTGTACAAAGGTCCTTTACAGCTAGAATAGAAGAAGTTAAGGACTAGACTACTGGGAAAGACTACAATTCTTAAAATTATATAGTCAGAAAAGGAGAGAGAACGCTACATGATAATTCAGGCATGGAACAGATAGAAGGAATAGCAGAAAATATCATGGAACTAAAAATATCAGAAAGAGCAAGCAGAGGTAGATTAATAGTGCCCAAAAAACTATACCAGGAAAAATAAGGAAAGCACACAGGACATTAACCACTACGCACCAGCATCGATAATGCAGCGTCTATTCAATGCGTTGCCAGCTCATCTGAGGAATATATCAGGACGTGAGCGTAGATGTGGTTTAAAGAAAATAATCGACAAATATCTAAACTGCATCCCAGACCATCCAAGATTGGAAGATGCAAAAATTATACCGGAAGATGTCCTAGCAAACTCTCCTGGTTAGGGATTAGAGGTGCCTCACACTGAGGGACCTGGGGCAAACGCGAACAAGAATGTAAGGTAAGGTCTGTAAGGCTCTCTCTCTCTCTCTCTCTCTCTCTCTCTCTCTCTCTCTCTCTCTCTCTCTCATTATCAAGAAATATTTGCCCTCTCTCTCATTATCAAAAACTATTTGCCCTCTCTCTCTCTCTCTCTCTCTCTCTTTCTCTCTCTCTCTCTCTCTCTCTCTCTTTTATCAAGGAATTATTTGTCTCTCTCTCATTATCAAAAACTATTTGTGCCCTCTCTCTCTCTCTCTCTCTCTCGTAGTAGCCATCTTGCTTGGTGAGGACGTACCCGCGTGAAGTCACAATAATCAACAGATATCACAAGTTTAACATACGACTAGGAATTTGAGAAATATCTAGAAGTGTTCGTGAACTATCGGTGATAGGATTTAGTGTGAAAATAGTAGGATAAAGCGTCTTCTAAGTTAGGTTTTTATCAAGTGTAATACTATAAATCAGAACAAGATGGCAGTAAGTTCCAACTGCGGGAAAGTGGCGTAATTTGGCGTGTCCTAGCAGAATTCGCAATACGATGAGGTAGCAGAAGGGAACTGGCATTTCTCATCTATGAAATCAGCAACAGTCCTAACCAAAAAGATACAAAGCAATTTTTTTTTTCATAAGATATATTAGAAGGATATAATCCTTCAAACTGGAACAAATCTAATGAAAACATCTTGAAAATAATTGAAGAAGTTCCAAATAAAATCCAAGTGGTCAAAGAGACTCATAAAGAAAATATACATAAAACAACATATTCCGACAAAGAAAATGAATAAGGTGAATCTTGTGTATACTAATTGATGCATTAGGAAAAAGAATGCCAAAAAGCATGCAAAACTGTGTAAGGTTTGGTATAGCATAGTCAATCCACAAAACCCTAATCAGAAAATGTGCTGCATGCAACATTCCGACCCATCCACAGTGTGCTTGAGGTAATACAAGATTTTGAGAAAAGATCACCAAGAAATTTTGTTCAACATGTCTATCATGGATAGAAACAATGTTATTAATCAAGATGAATGTACAAATAGTTGAGGATGAAGAAGAAGAGGAAGAGGCAGAAGAAGAAGAAAAAGAAGAAGAGGAAAACGGAAGAGAAGTAAACAAAAATGGAAATGACAGAAAAAAATAAGCAAAACAAAGAACAAGATAAAAAAGTATGGATCAGAGATACTCATTGATACTACATATGAGGCAATAAAGCAGCATACCTACGAAGAAATAAATTACGATATGACAACAGAAAAGCAAATCCCGAAGGAGGCTCTACCCAGATCTATACAATGACGGGGAAAGAGGAAAAAAAATAGACAAGAAAAGACAAAATCTGCAACCTTTTGAAAGAGGGAATGCAGATTGGGAGAAAGATGTTTACTACAAACCTCCTAAGATATGTCAAAACTATTGAAAATATATGGTAAATGTGCATACTTAGATGGATATGGGGATTGATTGCAGAGATCTGCATCCAAAAATATGTAAAAACCTAAAAGAAGGAAAAGGATGTAAGTTCGACAAAAATGCAAATATATGCACCCTGTAGCATGAATCATAATCAATAAAATAACCAACCAAGTAATAAAATCCAAAAAATAAGAAAGAAACAATAAAGAGAGAAATCAAGAATATCAGGTAAAAAAGAGAAAAGCAAACCACCAAGAGATATGCAGAGGTGTCAGCAAAAAAGAATTTCAAAGCATCAGCTCCGAAATTCTACTCAAGAGATAATAACTGTATTTATTATGCAAGAGGATATTGCAGAAACGGAGGAAAATTCGCAGATTCAGACACAAAATGAATAATTATGATGAAGGAAGATCAAATATTATGGAAAAGTTGGATTTTTTAATGTCAGAATTTCTGGAAATGAAAAAAAGAACAACATACCAGAACAGGAAAGAGACATGGGAAAATCCTTATTACTATCAGTATTAAATGAAGGAGAAAACACGCAAACCATCATAGTGAATGAATGCGCAGGGTTTAGTTACGAGTAACTCAAAAAGAAAAATAGAGTACTGAGAAGAACTAACCCAAAATGAAAAGAAAATAGATATAATGAATATAAGTGAAACCTGGTATTCCCAAGAGACTGGGAATGATGATCAAATAAAAGGGTTCCAAACTTATTAGATCAGATAGAAAAAATAGGAATCAAGGGGGAACCGCAATATATGGGAAAGACAAAAACAAGGAAAAATATATGAGAAATATAGTAACTCAGAATGTGAACTAATAGCGGTAGAATTTGAATCTGAAAAATTGATGAACATAGTAGTATATAGACCTCCTAATACTAAAGAGTTTGACTTAATAATTGAAAAATGGATGATATATGTAGAAATCACAAGGACTGGACTATTCTCCTATCTGGTGACTTCAACTTTCCTTTCGTAGAATGGAAAGAACGAATAGGAGATTGTGGTTGTACTTATACATATAAAAAAGAGAGTAATAGTAGTGCAGAAGATAAGAGGCAATTTGAAAAGCTATTAGATATGCTACTAGAATACAACATTCTTCAACAAATAAATCACCTGCCAACAAGAAAGGAAAATACTTTAGACCTAGTATTTGTGAACGAGATGAATTATGTTAAAGAAATAATAGTTTATAATGCGAATATTTCAGACCATAATGTCATAGAATTAACAGTTCATTCCAAAGCAAGTGAAAATAGAGATAAGCAAGAAATGAAAAAGTGGGAAGGATATGGAAAATACAACTTCTACAGTAAAAATATAAAATGGTCAGAAATTAATGAAGAATTAAACAAAGATTGGGATAACATTTTCGTAAGTGATGACATAAGGGTAAATACGGAGATATTATATAAAATATTGGAGAAAATAGTGGAAAATATATACCGAAGAAGAAAAGTAAACATCATTCATGCATACCAAGAGACAGAAGAATCTTGTTCCAGAAAATCAGAAAGTGGAAAAAAGGTCTTGCAAAAAGAAAAAATGCATGAAAGTTATAGAACTAAAAAGTAAGATAGAAAAATGGCAGAAAAAACAAAAGGATTATACAATCAAAAGAAAATGAAAAACGGGAACTTGGAAGAAAAAACCCTATTAAATATCAAGCAAAACCCCAAACTATTATACTCATATGCGAAGAGATGAATAAAAGAAGAATAGAAATAGGCCCTCTGAGAATTGAAGGGAGACGAATGAAAAAAGGAAATTTGCAACATACTGGCAGAAACGATATAAGAGAGAATTCACCCCTAGAATAGATAATGAAGATAATGATATAGAAGTAAGGGATGAAAATAGTGAATATTTAGCTGACATAGATATTAATGAAGCTGATATTGTGCAGGCTATTAATGAAATTAAAAAATGGAGCTGCTGCAGGGCCTGATGGAATTCCTGCTATTTTGTTAAAGAAAGTAGTTCATTCTATCGCAAAAGCCACTTGCAATATTATTAAGACAAAGTGTAGATACAGGCAAGATTTATGATGAGATAAATTAGCATATATTACCCCTACTTTCAAAAGTGGATCAGACTAGAGGCAAGTAATTATATGGCCTGTGCGTCTAACATCACATATAATGAAAGTGTATGGAAAGGTAATGAAGAAAAATATTATGAAACATTTAATAAAAAATAATTTGTTTAATAAAGGACAACATGGTTTCGTACCCGGAAAAAGTACACAAACCCAACTTGTTAGTCCACCGTGAGAACATATTCAAAAATATGAAAAGCGGAAATGAAACAGATGTGGTTTATTAGACTTTGCAAAAGCTTTTGATAAAGTAGACCATATATATTAGCGAAGAAAATTATGAAAACACAATATCGTGGATAAAGTAGGAAGATGGTTAAAAGAATTTTTACACAACAGAAAACAGATAGTTATTGCAAACGACGAGAAATCGGATGAATCAAGGTAATATCCGGTGTGCCGCAAGGTACGGTGTTAGCTGCAATACTGTTTGTTATTATGATTGAAGACATAGACAATAATGTAAGGATTCGGTAGTGAGTAGTTTCGCAGATGACACAAGAATAAGTAGAGAAACTTACTTGTGATGAAGATAGGAAACGCTCTACAAAGAGACCTTAACAAAGTATATGATTGGGCAGAGGTAAATAGGATGGTATTTAACTCTGATAAATTTGAATCAATAAATTATGGAGACAGAGAAAGAAAGCTATATGCATATAAGGGACCAATAATGAGGACCATCACAAATAAGGAAGCAGTTGAAGACCTTGGTGTGATGATGAATAGGAACATGTTATGCAATGATCAAATAGCAACTCTGTTGGCAAAATGTAAAGCAAAAATGGGAATGTTGTTACGGCACTTCAAAACAAGAAAAGCTGAACACATGATTATGCTTTATAAAACATATGTTCGTAGTCCACTTGAATATTGCAATATGATATGGTACCCACACTATCAAAAGGATATTGCACAAATAGAGAGTGTACAAAGGTCCTTTACAGCTAGAATAGAAGAAGTTAAGGACCTAGACTACTGGGAAAGACTACAATTCTTTAAAATTATATAGTCTAGAAAGGAGAAGAACGCTACATGATTAATTCAGGCATGGAAACAGATAGAAGGAATAGCAGAAAATATCATGGAACTAAAAATATCAGAAAGAGCAAGCAGAGGTAGATTAATAGTGCCCAAAATATACCAGGAAAAATAAGGAAAGCACACAGGACATTAATCCACTACGCACCAGCATCGATAATGCAGCGTCTATTCAATGCGTTGCCAGCTCATCTGAGGAATATCAGGAGTGAGCGTAGATGTGTTAAGAATAAGCTCGACAAATATCTAAACTGCATCCCAGACCATCCAAGATTGGAAGATGCAAAATATACCGGAAGATGTACTAGCAACTCTCTGGTAGACATTAGAGGTGCCACCTGAGGGACCTGGGGCAACCCACAAGTGTAGGTAAGGTTGTAAGGCTAATCCCTCGCTCTCTCTCTCATTCAAGAAATATTTGCCTCTCTCTCATTACAAAACTATTTGCCTCTCTCTAATCTCTCTCTCTCTCTCTCTCTCTCTTAGAATTATTTCTCTCTCTTATCAAAAACTATTTGCCTCTCTCTCTCTCTCTCTCTCTCTCTCTCTCTCTCTCACTTAGAATTTAAAGTATAACTCAAAATAAACACAACGTCTATCCTGACCCACGGTAGACAGGTCAGTGATAATAATAACAAGGCTATCAGGCCGAATAACATTAATTGCACCTCATTGTCATTTAAGCCCCGGCCGGCTCAACTATCAAGCTTGTACAACTACCGTAAATAACTAACCATAAATAACTATTTTCCATCTAAAAAGCTGCGCTGAATTCGGGCAAATCTCCCGGCATTAACATTCACGACCAGCTTGTAGCAAGTTATTAAATTTTTTTTTTTCCGTCCAGGTCGGTGTAGCGAATTTTCAGCCGAAGGAGAGAGAGAGAGAGAATGAGAGAGAGAGAGAGAGAGAGAGAGAGAGAGAGAGAGAGAGGCAAACAATTCTTAATAATGAGAGAGAGAAAGAGAGAGGCAAATAATTCTTAATAATGAGAGAGAGAGAGAGAGAGAGCAGAGAGAGAGAGAGAGAGAGAGAGAGAGAGAGAGAGAGAGAGAGAGAGCAGATATTCCAAGACCACAGGCACTATGCTTTTGTTTATTTTACATTAATCACGGCGATATTTTTTAAAGATTTTATTCGTCGAATTCTTCACTATATGTTTAGAGTTGTCTTTGCTCACTTACAATTTGTGCATAAAAATACCACGTATCAATAGTTTAAATTCTCAAATCCAAACGGCATTAAAATACTACATATGAAAATAGTCTAAATCCTTCTAAATTATTATTATTGCACTTTCGAAATGAAACTATCTGGTAAGATTCGTAAAGCTCTTATTACACCTTTTTAAAATCATCATCTCATTGTCAAATGTTTGTCATCATACCACGCACTCGGAATATTACTTACTCTAGTATAGCATATGGCAAATCATTACGATATCTTCATTTATAAGACCTCACTCGCGTAAGGAAAATCCTTTATCTCGTTATTACGTCAAATACATAAAATTAATTTTTAGTGTTCTACGACCTGAGGACTTGTGACGCCCGATCCATGTACTGCAATCCTTGTATCTCTTTAAATGCGTCAGGCTCAGTTAACCTTTAGAGTTGAGACGCCGGATTCGTATACACCGGTAATCATAACATCTCTTTATTTACTTCAAGCACAGATGACCTTTTGAAGATGCGTCGCCTGATCCGTGTGCCTACTTGTATCTCATATAATTCAGGCTCAGTTTTGACCTTTGGATTTGCGACGCCTGATTCGTATACACAGCAAGCACAACATCATCTTATTTCCTTCGTGGCCCCGATGACCTTTGATGCTGCGACGCCTGTTTTGTAGATGCCAATCCCCCCTAATCTCCTTATTTCTCCAAGCTCCGATGACCTCTGATGCTGTGACGTCCGCTCATCTTGAAAATCAATAGACTTGAATTCCAAAGAGCTCTCAACCAGTCAAATGCAGTTCGCTGAAGCGACTGGCTGGTATGATTGATTGATTGGCAAGATCAATTACATTACAATTAAGTCTTATTTCTTTTTCTACCATTTATCCCCGTTAATTATCTTTCCGAACTGAGGCAATTTCAGCGGCAATGATTCAAATAAGTAGCATATTATTATTATTATTATTATTATTATTATTATTATTATTATTATTATTATTATTATTATTATATTGAAACCTACTCATATGGACCAAGCACACGAAAGGGGTCACTAACTAGAAATTCAAGCTTCCAAAAAATGTTGGTTTCATCCTCCCACCGCAGACCCTAACACCGCAAGCAGTAACTGATCACAATGCAGACCCAGTGAATTTGCATCGCTCTGGGGGAGACGCGAACCCGCGTCATCTGAGTGGCACGCACGACACTAACCACTATAGCAGCGAAGCAGGTAAGATGGGTCGTAAAAAGAAGGGATTGTGACCAACCCATCCTCGCCCCCGTCGCTGTCTACTCTGGATGTAACCCGAGCAAAGTCGCCTTAATTGCCAAGTAAACATTCCACTACTTAGGTAAACAGAAGCTCAGGAGGATTAAACAGAGTGCCACAATCGCTCCGTTTCAGCCAAAATCGGAACAACGGCGCTTTCGAAAGGAGGACCAGCGTTTTTCGGCGCTATACATCGGGGTCCCCGTGTAAACACACACGTAAACACACACACACACACACACACACACACCACACACACATATATATATATATATATTATATGATATATATATATATATATATATATATACAGTATATATACAAATTTTTATCATATCATCGTGGTGATTCATATACACGCATGAAGCTACAAATTTCCTTTAATATACAATTCGCTCCATCTCGGAATCAATATATATTCATACAAGTTAAACCGAAAGGGGAATTTTTTAGTTGATCATAATTTCGTCCTCTCGTGGATTCCAACCAGCGGACAGAGGAGAAGAAATCAGGACTTCAGTGACATTACCGGCAAAGATGCACTTCTAGCTTTCCCAAAGATAAATAAAATTAGATAGATAAGGTGTAGGTCACCCGAGCAGCATGAGTCTGCATAATTCTGATACGTGCGTTTGTTAGTTTGTTTGTATAGTGTTTTTACGTTTGCACGGAACCAGTAGTCATTCAGCAACGGGTCCAACGGCTTTACGTGACTTCCGAACCACGTCGAGAGTGAACTTCTATCACCAGAAATACACATCTCTCACACCTCAATGGAATCCCCGAGAATCGAACTCGCGACCACCGAAGTGGCAGGTCTGGACCATACCGATCACGCTACAGAGGCGCTCTGATACGTGTAACTTATATATCAAGGTAGCGATGCGCAACAAAAGGGGAGAGAGAGAGAGAGAGAGAGAGAGAGAGAGAGAGAGAGAGAGAGAGAGAGAGAGAGTTCGTAATCTATTTACTTGCCAAACACTTTCATTTGCAGTAATGAGAAACCTTTGAATTGCGAAAGAAATGAGGTAATTTATCCCACGATTTCGTTCGTTTTAGCTCACGAATCTCGGCACTTTTAGGGTAACGAATCCTTTGCAGAATTCAACGTGCATTCCATTTGCTCAGTAACGCTCGACTCTGCTGCCCAGTTCTTCCAGATACACACACACACACACACACACACACAAATATATCGACGATCATTGTTCCAAGCGCTTAGCGAGGGTGTCTTCCATCTTTCACACCAGCTAAAAGCCGGTGTTATCATTGGCAATTAATTAAGCGACACCTTTCTTTCTTTTTATGAAGGTGCCTAATGGACTTGCTCTTACAGAATCGTTTTCATTGCTGAAGGGATGTGAACTGAGAGAGAGAGAGAGAGAGAGAGAGAGAGAGAGAGAGAGAGAGAGAGAGAGACGCATGCATTTATGTACGGAGCAAGGTACTTACTTAAAAAAAAAAACCTAGAAGTATAAGAAAGAAGAGCAGAGAGAGAGAGAGAGGAGAGAGAGAGAGAGAGAGAATCCTTGCAAGTAATGTAAATGTCGTTACCCCCAGTCAAGTGACGGGTGACTCGTCTCCCCCACTAGCCTCTGTTTCCCCTCACCTGTGGCTTCACTCCAGGTGATATGATGGCAATGATAAAAGTCACCCACTATTACATAAGCAATTCGTTAAAGTCTATTGAACTCCCCTATTTCTAATCTTCTCTTTTGCTGCACTTTGATTCCTTCCTCCTTCCTCCTCCTCCTCCTCCTCTCCCTCCTCCTCGCTCCTCCTCTCCTCCTCCTTCTCAAGGAGCGTAGGCGTGTGTGACTGAAGTCATATTCATCTGATGGTACAAATAGCTTTATAACTTCATGAAAATCTCTCTCTCTCTCTCTTTCTCCCTATATATATATATATATATATATATATATCTATATATATATATATATATGTATATATATATATATATATTATATGTATAAAATATGCTACCCCAAAATAACTGCTCACTTGATAAATTACAGTAAAACACCACCCTGACCACCGTAACCATTATACTCTCTCTCTCTCTCTCTCTCTCTCTCTCTCTCTCTCTCTCTCTCTCTCTCTCTATCTTCTCCCCTGCTTTCATCACACCCTTCATTTCCCCTTTCCAACCCTTCAATTTCCATTTCATTAGCATTGCCTGTGGCACCTCTGCGGACACTTCCATTGACCCAACTTCCAGTAGTGGAGAGACTTCAACTAAATATAGACTGGGCTTTCAAATAACAGAGAGAGAGAGAGAGAGAGAGAGAGAGAGAGAGAGAGAGAGAGAGAGAGAGAGAGAGAGAGTAAAAAAATAAATGGCTTGCAATTAAACTCACGTTCTCAAATCCTCAAAAAACAATAATGGTCCATTAACACCTCACCCCCCTTGCCCCCCAAAAAAGAAAGAAAAAACACTTGATGAGTAAGGTAATTCTGAAAAAGCAAAACGTACGAAAAGTATACTACACCAAAATTAATTCTGGGCAATAATGGAGTAGGGATTCCAACAGTTCCCTGCGACGCCAAATCCACTTCTGATTTTCAGGTATTAACCAAAATAAATTATTTCCCCAAGTCTTCTCTTCTTTGCAACTGGCTGCAACTGTCTCCCTTCAGTAGGGGGTGGGGGAACGTATACGAGTTCGCTTTTCGTCACAAACACAACCGCGAAACTTCCTTCGTAAACTTCACTTCGCGATTCGCAAAACTTCCTTCCATACGGGGAAAGAAAGCCAAAGAACGTGAAAGAAAGCACCGACCGGAGAACGAACTCCGCATCTCACACGTACAAACTTTCTTTTGACGACAGAGAGAGAGAGAAACACACACACACGCACAGACGGTTAGCTCGTGTCTCTCGGACACAGCCATAAGCGCACACTACCGTTCCGTTCCGTTCCGGCGCCAGCATGTGTTGACAACACGAGGGTCAGGCCTCTACTGTGGGGACCCCCCTCCCTCCTCCTCCACCACTACTCCCCACCCCTGACCTCCAGCTGCTGAAAACCCCCCCACTCCAATGCCTTCCGAAAGAGAACAAGAAGAAGAAGAAGGCGAAGAAGAAGAAAAAAAAGAACGCCTCCACCTCCCTTCTACCATCCCCTGCTTAGTCTTTCTCTCTAGGCGAGTCCCTCTACTCTCATGATGTCCCTTTGCTATACTCTCTCTCTCTCTCTCTCTCTCTCTCTCTCTCTCTCTCTCTCTCTCTCTCTTTTAAAGAGGACAGCTGCAAAGGTAAAAGCGGTACATAGCACAAGATATGTATGCCCCACATACACTGTATAAGGGTATGCAGGTGCGTCTGTGCATCGGCAAACGCGCTTACATTTGTAGATATATGTATACATATATATACATACACACTGTTATATATAATATATATATATATATATATATATATATATATTATTATATATATATATATGTACAGTATACATATCATATATTTGTGTATGTATACAAGAGAGAGAGAGAGCAGAGAGAGAGAGGAGAGAGAGAGAGAGAGAGAGTGAGAGCAAAACCACAGGTGGAAAATGCACCATGTAAAAACAAGTTAATTGTAAGTTAATTGTCACACATATTTGCAACCTGATTACGTATCACAAACAAATATATTTAAATATATACATACATACATATATACATATATATATATATGTATATATATATATATATATATATATATATATATATATATATATAAAGCGTATATATAACTACAGAGAAACGACATTCTAATTCTAAAACCTCACACCTGTCCCCTTTAAGGTCCTAATTATCCCACCTGGACCCCTCCGTGCAATATCAACATCTCATATCTCTCCTGTTCTTATGGCAGTCATCATTTTCACGAGGCCCATCGCCTGCCCTCCTGCTTGCCAAGATCTCCTCTGGTGCTTGCTACAAAAAGCTTTAAAGATATTTACATATCTGCATGTGTGGGTGAATCATCTGAGAGGAGAGAGAGAGAGAGAGAGAGAGAGGAGAGAGAGAGAGAGAGAGAGAGAGAGGAGATCGACCATTTCAAAATGTTTTATGAAAGAGAAAAACACTGATTCTTTTGCGAGAGAGAGAGAGAATGATTATTATGAAATCACCATAAATTTAAATCCACAAAGCACAGTGTGTGGGTGTACTATCATTATGTGAGAGAGAGAGAGAGAGAGAGAGAGAGAGAGAGAGAGAGAGAGAGAGAGAGAGAGAGAGAGGGCGCGACTGACAGGAAAAAAAAATATCAGCCCTTTAGAAATCCGTATGATTAAATAAGCAAAACAAAAGTATGGATGCAAGGATGTGCATTTATGTATATATACAGAGAGAGAGAGAGAGAGAGAGAGAGAGAGAGAGAGAGAGAGAGAGAGAGAGTATGTGTGTAGGTGGTAAGAAGAGCTTCGGCAGAATGGAGGAGTGATCGGATTTGGAGCCATGGGGTGAGGTAAAGGGACAGGAGGGAGAGGGAGAGGGGATGGAGAGGGTGAGGGGGGAGAGAGAGAAAAGGTTGAGGAGATTTCGAGAAGAGTCAAGGAGAATGAAAAGACTTCTCTCGTTCTCTCTTAAGTGAACTTAACATAAGAAGATCGGGAAGAACTTGACACTATTTTTTTTTCTTTTTTCCTTTTTTGCTGATGCTACTTTCGAACATCTATTTTTATCAGTGTTTTATGGACCTTTAATTTTACAGACATAATCTTAAAACAAGGTATCAATTACAATTACATCTACATTAAGTCGACTGATGTACCAAGACAGACGACCTAGGTTCGACTCCTGGCCAAGAACGGGGCCTGACGGACACATACGGCCTGTTAAAACCCACTGGGAGGTCCTTTCGACCTACACAGTGAATTATGTACTTAGCAGTTGCATGACTACGGAGGGCTAAAATCGTTTTGTGCCACCTCTTCCAAAAAGAAAAAAATGCAATACTATTCTTCTGTTCCTCTTAAATTTTCATTTGGTATGAAGTTAGCGGCTTCATGCTTCTGTCCCCCCCTAAAGCTGCAACCCTTAACAGTCGACTAACAGCCAGATACGTAATGAATTGGTCAGGGATTAAGAACCAAACTGGGGCCTGCCAAAACATACTTTAATCATTCCGCAGCCCGGAATTGAAACAGGCCCATTCGCTTGTGATGAGGCAAGCACCATGACTAAGAGATAACGTTACAAGAACAGGTCAAGTGGGCCCAGATCACTTCGACCAACACGTAAGGTCACTTAAGGTCACCTTAGGTCAATTGCAGTTACGTTGGGGATGCAATGACTTTTACTATGGCACCGAAAAGGCTTTGGGGCCAACGTGACTGGAATCCGACTACGAATATCCGCATACATATTTTTTTTTCACCGTAACAGGAGGAAGTCACCCCCTCCCCCCATACCCCAACACCCCACCCCACCCCCCCCACCCAAAAAGAAAAAGAAAAATGAATGAATTTCTGTGTAGTAGATATGTCAAGACTATATATATATATATATATATATATATATATATATATATATATATATATATATGTGTGTGTGTGTGTGTGTGTGTGTGTGTGTGTATATATGTGAATGTATGTATAGTATATATATATATATATATATATAATAATATATATATATATATATACTTGAACAATTGTTCAGAATATTGTATATGACTAAACACGCAAACACTGCATAACTCTGCAGACGTCAGACCATTACACGACATATTTTTTCCGGACTAGAAATAGTTACACCCAGATCGGCGACAAAACTCTACGGTATTGGAGCCTAAGGTTTCATTTTCCCAAGCCTGGGATGGTATGAAATTAAGCCTGAGCAATACACCAACTTAGCTGAAAGTCCCTTAGCCTCATAAATTACATCCATTCTTCTTTATAAAGCTCACCTTCTCGCAAAAATTTCATAAAAATCCAAACATAATTTTATTTAGTAATACAGCCAACAAAAAGTCAAACAAACAATCACAAACAAACCCAGAACGTACCCTTCTTGGCAGAGGCAAAAAACTGCGAAAAACCAACGAACTTAAGAGGGAGTTGCAAAAAATTAAGTATATCTTAGTTTAACCAGACCGCTAAGCTGATTAACAGCTCTCCTGGGGCTGGCCCGAAGGATTATTAGATATTTCTACGTGTCTAGGAACCAATCGGTCACCTAGTAACGGGACTTACAGCTTTTTGTGTGATCCGAACCGCATTATATCGAGAAAAGGATTTCTAATCACCAGAAATCGTTAAAGGTGACGGAAGAAAGTGTAGTAGACAGAACGTTCTTGAACCTTAAACCTATGCTTAAGGAATAAAATAAAAGCTATCCCCTAGTTTTCTTATAGGCCTAAAACTTTGAAAGTTTTTTTGCATGAAAGTTTTATTTTATTTTTGTTATTTTTATTTATTTATTTATTAATTTTATTTATTTATTTATTTATTTATTTTTGCATTAAAGACTAAACGCTAAATTGGTGAAGAAGGTTCCGTATGAGAAGAAAAACTCGAAATTTTTTTTTCTTTTTTTTTGCATGAAAGACAAGACAGACGTATATAAATGCAAATTCAGACATACGCTAAATCGTTGGACAGAGTCCTTGTTTGAGAAGAAAAACTCGAAATAGGCCGCAGGATGGTTTAAGAAGTTTTAGAGGGAAACACCTTCAATACTCAAGTAAAACAAGGAAGGCTACAAAACAGTACACGAAGACTGGTAAGGAAAGAAGGGTTAGGGGGGTGGGAAAGTGAGGCGAGGAGAGGTGTGAGAGGGACAGCGGGAGGGGGGGAGGTGGAGGAGGGGAGGAGATAACATGCTGTCAAGTATGGCTTCTGAAGGTCTTCACGACGCTGTCACGATGCACCTGCAGAGTTTTCAAAAGAGCTTCGTGCTTCACTTCGGAGGAGAATATTGCAACGGGAGCTATTTCGATTCGGCGCGACTGATTCTCAACAGAAAGGACCACCAGAAATTCAGAGAACTTACAAGTTCCTCGTAGGACAAGTGGTTTTCGCGCTCGGCTACCAATCCGGCTGTCCGAAGTTCGATTTTCCGCTCGGAGGAATTTATTTCTGGTGATAGAAATTCACTTCTCGATATAATGTGGCTCGGATCCCACAATAAGCTGTAGGGGTCCCGTTGCTAGGTGATATCAATTGGTTCCTAGCCGCGTGAAAATATCTAATAATACTTCGGGCCAGCCCTAGTTGAGCTGTTAATCAGCTCAGTGGTGTGGTTAGACTAAGATACGCTTAACTTTTTCAGCAACTTACAGCAACAAGGCTTCGAAGTGAGATAAAAACCGAAGCGCGGATTTCCGTTTGCGCAGTTTTCTCCCCCCCTCCCCCAACGGGTCATCCGGGGTCAGCTGTACTCTTACTACTCTAAGCCTGCGGGATGAATGAGACTGAGGAGGCAAGGAAAAGCAGGGCCCGTCTCTCCTCAAGTCCTTTTCCTCACTTCTCCTCCGGTTCTTTTCCTCACTTGCATAATTCATGACCACACGCGGTACGCTTCACTGATTGCGTTGTGTCAACGGAAGAAGGAATATTTTTTTCCCTTACGTGTTTTTCAAGTAGTTTTGCTTCTAGGGGAGAGAGAGAGAGAGAGAGAGAGAGAGAGAGAGAGAGAGAGAGAGAGAGAAACAAGTCCATTTGCATACATTTGACCGCGCCCAAAATTAAAAATGCTCCATTCACGTACATCTGAATACATTTTCCTAAGCTCAAAACGTAATAAATTTCCATTTTTATTAGGCTAAAGATCATATATTACCTTTACGGTATATTCCCTGCTCCAATGGGAAATAACTAAGAACACATACAACAGAAACACTGCGTAATAAAAGAAAATAATTTACTCTCCAATCTCTGAATGAAAAAAATAAAGCATATTTTGGGATATTTTGACGATACCATCGTAAAACAATTTTGAACTGAGGCCCTGAAATAGGCCTATAAATATTTAAGAATTGAACCAGCAGCATTTACCGAAACTGCCAAAACTATTTTTGGTCTAAAGGACTTTCTTGACAGCAATTAAATCAAGTGAGTTGAAGCTAATCACTTTGCATTTTATACTTGATGCAATAATAATAATAATAATAATAATAATAATAATAATAATAATAATAATATCATGAGTCACTAATATGGTGAATATATATCTACACTTACACCATTGCGGATTTCTTCACCAAGAATAATAGTAATAACGCAGCATCAACGGTAGATTAGCCTTAAGTTTTTAACTAACCCAGAGTAACCTATAATATAATATCAGAGACATGACAAAACCTCTCACCCCTGCTAACCGGTTCCCCCCCCCCCCCCCCCCCCCGCCGAGTGAGGGCGGGGTAGATAAGGGAACGGGAGGGTAGAATAAACATGACACATCCACCCTCTTCCTGCAAAGCTATTTGTCCGTCCCGGGTGGGGCGGCTTAGGTAGGGGATCGGGAGTGTAGGGTAGACATGACGGGCCAGCGCCGTGTTCCAGCGCAGCGTAGAAATATAGAATAAAACCTGGTCATCCGGCTAAAGGCGAGGGAGTTATTTCACTCCGGAAGGCAGAGCGTTACATAAACGTAAACAAATGGGACATTAGAAAAAAAGAAGAAGAAGAAAAAAGAGGCACTTGCTAGACGCCAAACCCCAAAGGAATCGGCACTTACTTCTAAATACCTGAGCGGTTCAGACAGCATTAAAACTTCTCTCTCTCTCTCTCTGGATTCTACTTCCGTAAACATCTTCATCATTCAACGTCGTCTGCCCACGAACAAGGACGCCATTCGTATCCCACTGTAATTCTTCAAGCTGATTTTACCTTATACATTTATATATCATACACACACACACACACACACATATATATATACATATATATTAGGCTCTTGATTCATCATATTCCCATACTAACTGAACAGTGAATTATAACTGTTAGACGTGGCTTAAGGAACGGCATTACTTCCATCCTCTCGATAATCGATAATTAAATAAATAAATAAATAAATTTCTTTAAATTCCTCAAATTTAATCCCGTCTATCTGTAATTACGCTCTCATTATCCTGTTATGCCTATTTACCTTTGAATCTGCCCATGCACATTGTATAATTTACATATAACTCTACCCTATGCTGTAATTAATTTATTGCACTATCCTTTACAAACGTAACCTAATATATTGCATGTCCTATACAGTAAGTCATAGAAGGTAATGTCATATGCAGAACCTAAAGTATTGCATGTTCTATACAGTAAGTCAAATAAGGTAATATCTCAAACGTAACATAATATATTGCATGTCCTATACAGTACGTCATATATTACATGTCCTATACAGTAAGTCATGGAAGGTAATGTCATATGCAGAACCTAAAGTATTGCATGTCCTATACAGTAAGTCATATTAGGTAATGTCTCAAACGTAACCTAATGTATTGCATGTCCTATACAGAAAGGCATAGAAGGTAATGTCATATGCAGAACCTCAAGTATTGCATGTCCTATACAGTATGTTATAGAAAGAAATGCATCAAAACATAACCTAATATATTACATGTCCTATACAGTAAGTCATAGAAGGCAATGTCTCATACATAACCTAATATACTGCATCTGCTATAAAGTAAGTCATAAGAGGTAATATCATATACAGAACCAAATATACTGGATGTCCTATAAATTATACCATATAAGACATTGCCTTTTATACTGTTTCCACCATCCACCATATCTCTCTCTCTCTCTCTCTCTCTCCTCTCTCTCTCTCTCTCTTCCGCTATTCTGTCAAGACATAATTCGAAATTATATCTTCCTTCCGTCTTATACAGCTCAATCCTCTCTCTCTCTCTCTCTCTCTCTCTCTTTCTCTCTCTCCACCACGATCACTAGGAGCTTCAGACCTGATACACCTACACCTTTAATTTTCTTCTTACCAATACACCTACACCGAAGTTTCCTCTCTCTCTGATACTCCGATTCACCTCTTTCTCCCCTTTTTTTCATTTTCTTTTTTCCGAGGGGATACGAAAGTAGATATGAGGGGAAGACGGAAAATGGTTTAAGAAATGCGTCGTAAGAAGCAAATAAAGAAGAGAGGAGATGAAGAGATATGCATAAGAAGGGGAAGGTTAATTGAAGGGAGTTGGAGGGATAATGTAGTGAGGAGGAGGAGGAGGAGGAGGAGGAAGAGAGAACGAAGGTAATTGGTGAATGAAAGGCCAGTGGAAGATCTTAAAAGAAAACAAATGCTTAAAAACGGATAGATAGAAAGACTGATGAGAGACAGATCGATGGAAGAAAAGATAATGTTAACATGTTAACTTAATAAATGCTTAAAAACGGTTAGATAGACAGAATGGTTATAGACAGACCGATGGAAGAAAAGATAAATGTTAACATTTTAACTTAAACGCAGAGTAGTACCTTAGTCAGCAACGGGACTATATATACAACCATCCAACCTCTGACGACTTAATTCTTAATTTTAACAATTTCTCCTTTATCTTGATGTACTACATCCCGAGGCAAAACGTGTCTTAAGGCCTCCTCCCCCGCCCCCTACCCCTTCTCCCGGCCTGGGCATCTCACCTTCCCCCTACCTTATCACAAAGCTCAGCACATTCAAGTCCGCCACTCGAAAGATTTTCTCCAGATCGTGGTGATAAAACATGACTCTCTCTCTCTCTCTCTCTCTCTCTCTCTCTCTCTCTCTCTCTCTGATCCTCAGGACACGAAAATATTCTTGCCCTAATACATGTTATTCCAGGAAAAACGAGG
This sequence comes from Macrobrachium nipponense, assembly GCF_015104395.2. Classification (NCBI taxonomy): domain Eukaryota; kingdom Metazoa; phylum Arthropoda; class Malacostraca; order Decapoda; family Palaemonidae; genus Macrobrachium; species Macrobrachium nipponense. The sequence goes on along the minus strand of NC_087221.1, from coordinate 36,994,269 downwards.
GCTTTGCTCTCTCTCTCTCTTACCCGAAGAAATTTATGCTCTCGTACGTAGGATTAAAAAAAAGGATGCTTTGGTTTTTTTATATTTCCTATGTAAAATTCTCTCTTCTCTCTCTCTCTCTCTCTCTCTCTCTCTCTCTCTCTCTCTCTCTCTCGTTTGCTCTGGTGTTCCAAAGGAAACAAACAACTTTCTCGTACATTTCTCCTTGAACTAAAGTAGCCCTTTATCTGACATGGACGCTACTCTCTCTCTCTCTCTCTCTCTCTCTCTCTCTCTCTCTCTCTCTCTCTCTCTCTCTCTCTCTCTATATATATATATATATATATATATATATATATATATATATATATATATACATATATATATGTTTACATATATATCACAGACATCTGACCATAATAAACAGGTTCTATTTGAAGCCAATGCCAAGCCAAACCCATATATGAGAAAATGTCAGTCTTCCGGGATAACAGAAGACGACTTAAAGATTGTCTTAAAAGAAACTTCCGGATCATTTCTTCATAATTGTTACGACTGTCAAAAACACAGGATGCTAATAAACTCCAAAATGCAAATCTGAACTGCAAGTCTTTCAGGCCAGAAAATGCAATCCTCTCCTTTCCAGTTTGTTACTTTGTTTGTTTGTTTGTAAGGTGGTTATTCAGCAAAGGGATCAACGGCTTCGCGGGTCTTCCGAACCACGTCGAGAGTGAACTTCTATCACCAGAAATACACACCTCTAACTCCTCAATGGAATGCCAGAGAATTGAGAACTCGCGGCCACCGACGTGGCAGGCCAAGACCATACGATCACGCCACCGAGGCGCTGTTTCCTTTCCAGTTACTCATGTAGACTGTCTGAATAAAAAGCCGACGAAATAGTTGGGATAGGAAAATTAATCCATGTAATTTTGAAAAAAGAATCGACTAAAACACACTAAACAAACTGGAAATAGCCTAATGAGCATGAGAAGTATGAAAAGCATAACTGGGACAGGGAGGTTATTCATACTGAATAGTTTTACCGATTAGCGTTATTTTTTTCTCGTCAAGAGTGAAGTCAGAAGTCCAGGGATAGCGCGGTAATTACAGGATAATTCCAAGTGTGAAAGAAATCCTAAAATTCATAGGATCTTGGCTCATATTTGTCCGAACAGAGAGAGAGAGAGAGAGAGAGAGAGAGAGAGAATGTTAAGTGTTAAGAAATCAATCAAATCATAAGATATGTAGTTCATATTTGTCAGAGAGAGAGAGAGAGAGAGAGAGAGAGAGAGAGAGAGAGAGAGAGAGAGAGAATTATGATCAGCTTGACCCAATCTGACACCCAATAGCAGGGAAAGAAAGAGAAAATATTACCAATTAATAAAACTTAAGACTCTCAGTTGTGGCAGGGTCTTAAGCATCCAGGGTCTAATGACTGACGTGGAATGCGAACCGCGTCTTGTGCGAGCGAGTCAAATAGATCCCCCCCCCCCCCCCCCCCCCCCCAGTAGTCATTTTCATGACCGAAATGGGCGGGCAAGTACCGACTGGCTTAATTAGACATGAATTCCTCAGGTTGTGTGTTTTTCTCGACTATACATTCCTCGAGGTCATTATGGCCCCTTGGTCACCACCGACGAATTACTGGAGACGAAGTACAAGTGGCAACTGAAGAAAGGTCGATGGAAATGACTTGTTTTGGCGGCGTTAGAGCCTGGCTCTTCTCTCTCTCTCTCTCTCTCTCTCTCATATATATATATATATCTTTAATATATATATAATATATTGATATATATATATATATATATATATATATATATATATATATATCACATGCCACATGAAAAATAAAACGGGGTGTAGGTCCTGACCGGTTTCGACTTTATTTCCCTAGTCAATGGCTTAGAAATAAAGTCGAAACCGGTCAGGACCCTCACCCCGTCTCTTATTTTTCACCTGTGGATATGTGTGATAAATGAATCACGTGCTAAAGCGATTATAATCGATTATATATATATATAATATATATATACTAATATATATATATATATATATATTTAATTTATATATGTATACTATAATATTTGTATATAATACATATATATATTCATATCTTGTTCCCTGGGAACAGTGCCTTCATCTTTTACATTTAATAACATCCCTGAGCAAACTGCCATTCTCTCTTTGTCACTGAAAACAATTCTCTCTCTCTCTCTCTCTCAAAAAGAAACGAAAGAACCTTTGTTATCTCACAAAGCCCAGAGCTAAACTTCTTAAGTGTTTATGAGAGCCTTGATAGTAATAAAAAAAAAAATCGCGAAACACCCAACGATCCATCTCCCGGACACTTGAAGCTTATTTGGCTCCAACTTTGGAAAACAATGCAGGAAATGAAGCTATCAACGGTTCCTGATGTACACAGGGCCTGAACAACTTTGAGACTCGTATATACAGTTTCCGTACTTGGTGGATGATGATGATACTCTTTCCAACTATTTTTGGTTGCAAACGACTTGTTGGAGATACGATTTAATCGCGCCTTCGCGAACACCAGTGAATTTTGGTGCCTTCAGCGTTCGTCTCCATCTCGTCTGTAGGAAATGGAATTGGAATATAAAATTGAAGCCAAAGGCCAAATGTTAGGACCAACGAGGTGCAACAGGAGTAAAACCTCAAACCAGCTGCACTACGAAACAATTTCTAGGAGAGGGTGGAAAGTAAGATGGACGAATGATAATATGAACGGAGGTACAGTGAAAGGGATGAAAGTGGCAGCTGCTAGGGACGTTGCAAAGAACCTCACGTAGTGCCTACAGTGCACCACGTGATGTACACTGACGTCACTACGCCACCAAGGGGCCATCTTCTCTATCGTGATCCGCATCAGTCAGTCAGTCAGTAACGTTCATTAATTCCACAAATTTCAACCAATTTACAGTAATCTCCATCCATCCCTGGAGATCTCCATCGATCTGCATTAATCACAGACATCCCATTTAATACCAGTCGGTGTGCAGATATCTCCATATATCCATATAATCTCCAAATGCCGTAGACTTCGCGAAGCACAGAGAATCACAGCGTTCATCGTATTCTTGACCTTTCAACCTCTCACATTAAGTGCCATTAAAAGCGATCGCACGATGGCGGAGGGGATGTTGGAATAGCTGGCACTAATCTCTCTCTCTCTCTCTCTCTCTCTCTCTCTCTCTCTCTCTCTCTCTCTCTCTCTCTCCCCGTTAATATCATGCAGTGCAAAGTGCAGTTCACAACCCCTCCTTGCAATCTCTCTCTCTCTCTCTCTCTCTCTCTCTCTCTCTCTCTCTCTCTCTCTCTCTCTCTCTCTCTCGTGATCAACAAAGCACCATCTGCACGCACCGACCATTTTCATCATCTATTCGCACCATCCATTATTCTAAAACTTGCTCTTACGACGTTTTTGTTCTCAACATAAGTTTCCTCATCAGGCAACCACAATAACACCAAATACCCAAGAACACTTTGCATAACATTTCACGCTGTAATAATCTCTGGTGTGCAAATCTGCGACCGAAATTTCCTCTGATACCTCTGCCTTGACAATAATCACGATGAAGTTGAAAGATGGTCTGCTTCTGCTAAAAAGAAAATAGATGAAATGAACGACTTTTTATTATAAAGTTTTCGTCAAATAGTGATGACAATCAGTGGTTTTATACAGTCGGTTAACTACATGGATATAAGAGCACTGAACGACTGTGTACTATATATGACTTTCGTTATATGGTGATGACGATCAAGCTTTTATACAGTGGGTTAACTATATGGATATAGAAGCACTGAAGAAACCAAGAAGAAAAAAAAAAACGCCGAACAAAAGGTCAGCTGAACAATCAAAGAAAAATTCTCAAATTAATTGATTGACTCGTGGCTATTACCACTGGCCTCAAATACTCAAGACACTATTGCCCGTTAGTCGAATGATAAAAGAACCCGAGATGCGAAATGAAGACAGGTGACGAATTAGAGAAGAGTTTTCTGGTTCAACCTGCCAAGAAAAAGTTAAACTTATTGCAAAGAAAAGTGACCAATAAGAGAGCAGTTTTCTAGTTCCGCCTGCCAAGAAAAAGTTAAAACTTATGCGAAGTAAATAAACGAACGACAATGACATTTTTAGCAGCACCAGAACTCCTCCTAAACGTAAGGTGAAGCGTCTTTTCAAAATCCATATAAAGTAAACGATATAAAAATAAATAAATATATAAACAAATAAAAACAAAGAACGATGGACCGCCTATATCGTCTAGCCATCCAAACCTCCCATTTGAAGATTCGATTTCCATTAGGAGTCTCCTAAATCCGAACAGATATATATGCCCCTATAAAACCGTTTATTTCCACTCAACTACGACCTCTTTCCAAACAATTTATTAATAAAGGCCCTATTCACACGTCGTCAAAGCTTATGAAAATGTGTGTGTATATTTATAATTATGTATAAATACACATATGTGTGTATATTTCAATACATACGCATATATATAAGAAAGAGGAGGTAGGAAGCTCGTTTGGTGAAATATTCCGGCACATCGTTAAAAATATACCGTTATTTTGTTACCGAAGCGTGAAAACAGAAGACGAACAAATGCAAGGTGCCCCGTCGACGGAGAAACATGTTCTGTCGTCGGGTGAAACTTGCATAATAATAATAATAATAATAATAATAATAATATAATAATAATAATAATAATATGCCTCTCTCTCTCTCTCTCTCTTTCTTGAAGAAGCGAGCTTTCGTCTGGAGCTGCCAGACATCCTCGGGCTGGGAAGCTGAGGGTGGACTGATAATAATACTAATAATAAGAATTATAATAATAATAATAATAATAATAATAATAATAATAATAATAATAATAATAATAATAATAATAATAATTGTTAAAATATCCATAATTATAATGTTCAAATATATTTCTATGTAAAAAACAAAATTTCGAACAGTGTAGACGTCTACAATGATGAGCGAAAGTCTTTGTTTTTTACGTAGAAATATTTTGATATATAATTGTGAAAATTTTAACAATTTGTTTGCACGAGACTGTGAATTTCTTAACAATAATAATAACAATAATTTAATTTATATTTTGATTTAAGTACCTGTCAACAATACAACCGAATTCTTAAGATATAATAATAATAATAATAATATAATAATAATAATATAATAATAATAAATAATAATAATAATAATAATAATAATAATAATAATAATACCAGGATGACGATGGCTTCAGCTCCGGCGATTAAGGAGACGAAGATGTAAAAGATAACTTATCTCTTTGTAACGACTGTACTTCTGTAGTCATTCCAACGAACTCAAAAAACTCACCTGGAATGAGAAAAGAGACAAAATACGTGAGATTGCGCGTAAATGTGATAATCAGTAGTGAAAGAGTTTGTATGATTGTATGTTCATTATTCCAATTAATTCATAAGATTTCAGAGTAGTCTAAAGTGATTTTAGATTGGGTTAAAATGATTTCAAATTAAGCTAGAATGATTTTAGATTAGGGTAAAATTATTCCAGATTTAGCTAAAATGATTTAAGATAAGGCAAAAATTATTCTAGAGTACGGTAAAAATGATTCCAGATTAGGTAAAATTGATTGTTGGTTAGGTAAAAAGGATTCTTTATTAAGCTAAAATGATTCCAGATTATACCAAGTTGATTCTAGATTAGGATAAAACTATTCCAGATTATGCAAAGTTGATTCTAGATTCGGGTAAAAGTATTCCAGATTAGACTAAAATGATTTTAGATTAGGTTAAAATTATTCCGCATTAGGCAAAAATAATCCTAGGTTACGATCATATTATTCCGGATTAAGCTAACATTGTTCCAGATTAAGCAAAAGTAATTCTAGATTAGGGTAAAATGATTCCAGATTAGGATTAAATGATTTCAGATTAGGCTAAATATGATTTTAGATTATATTAAAATGATTCCAGATTAGGCTAAAAATGATTCCACATTAGGGTAAAATTATTCGAGAGAGAGAGAGAGAGAGAGAGAGAGAGAGAGAGAGAGAGAGAGAGAGAGAGAGAGAGAGATTTTATTGTTTACCACAATTTCGTTATGCTCGCTTGAGTGCTACGTCGAGCAGAGTCCTGTGATCCATATGGAATAAAAAAAATAAACGAATAAAAAAAGCTCTTATCACGACAACCCTTTCCTTTAGGTTACAAGTTTCACGGACGTGGAAGAGGTACTGAAAGAGGAGGAGTAATGGGAGAGAGAGAGAGAGAGAGAGAGAGAGAGAGAGAGAGAGAGAGAGAGAGAGAGAGAATATGCATGTATGAATGTATGTGTGTGTGTGTGTGTGTGTGTGTGTGTGTGTGTTATATATATATATATATATATATATATTATATCTATATACATATATATATATATATATATATATATATATATATGATATAATATATATATATATATATATATATATATATATATATATATATATATATATATATATATAGATATATATTATGCATACTTACTACCACCCCACGAATTTCAGACACTTCATTGATGACGTTTTCACTCTGAGAAAAACAAAGTGTATGGGTTTGTCATTCATATAACTCCATCTCTCCCTCCTTAATTCCCCCTCAGCCCCCCCCCCCCCCCCCCACAAAAAAACACTAAAACAAAGGGGATTAGCCCAGGTACGATCAGCTGATCTGGACCCGAATCTCGAAAAGCAATTACAGGAAGATTCGTTATCGTGACATGATTCCTATTCCAGCTTATTTAAGAGAATCCCATTTTTTTTTTTTTGGTTTGTTGACATTTCAAATGACGCGAGGCACTGCCGGTGGAATATGACTTTAGTAGTTCCCTTAAGTGCCAGCAATGCATTGCTGCAGATGTTTCAGTAGTATACCGTGTTACACAGTGCCACAAACACACATTTATATATACTACACCCCATCTGCAACAGCGCCATAATCATCTCAGGGTGCAATCGTAAAACATCGTACCGAGGAGAGAGAGAGAGAGAGAGAGAGAGAGAGAGAGAGAGATAAAATTCTGAATCTAAATATTCAAACACTGCTGGATATTCCACATTTACTTCGCCTACACAAGAAGAGAGAGAGAGAGAGAGAGAGAGAGAGAGAGAGAGAGAGAGAGAGAGAATCCTCCTCCACCTCGTAACCTCTGACATTAGGAATGAGATTTCACATAATATACACGCGTCCATAGCTCCAAAGGGACACATACCACTTCTGCACGGGCAAATAATGACAACCAATTTGAACCTCCAATAATGTACATTCACTTCATATGGCCAATAATCAGGAAGAAGGAACCTGCATCGAGTTAAACGATGGAAACGAATAACTTTCGATCTGTGGAAGGAATCTTATGAATTCGTCGTCTCCTGCTGGTTAGTATCCGCTCTACAGATTGCCGGACATTTTCATTGACGCTCAATGGAGGGGAAAGACTAATGTAGTCAATTACAGCTGTCTCTTTTTATTGGGGTGGAATTACTTTCACTGAGGTGTCCGTTTTCATTAGCAGCCTGAAGCGTCTGTATTTCTGTATTGCTCATTTATTTAGTAATGTCCCATTTCAATACATGTATGTTTGTGCAATATCGCTTTTCAATACATGTATGTTTGTGTATGTATGTATAAATAGATGGAATTCTGTTTTAACAGAATGCATTTCACAGTCAATAATTAATAATATATATACTATATATATATATATATATATTAATATATATATTAATAATATATATAGAGAGAGAGAAGAATAGGAGAAGAGGGAGAGAGAGAGGAGAGAAGAATCATTGGGAAAAACAGTAAAAATACACATATACTAGGCCTCACAATTCGGTTCTACGTTTTTCTGTCCATGAGTCTGATCAAAATACAAAGTGATATAAAAATTCCGGATGGATAATTCCGCTCATTAAGTCCAGCTAAAAATTTCCACGAGCAGTAATTCGGACTTCAATTCATGCATGATTATAAATATCAAATGCTGAACGCCACGCCGCTGTCATCGATTAGCGCGCCCGGAAAGTGCTCGGAATATTATCAAACGAAGTTAAGGTGTGGCATTCGGAAACGTAAACAATTTTATGAACAAGTAAACAGAAAAACAAATATAATTACATGGATAAAAATACTATCAAATGAAGATAAGGTGTGGCATTTGGAATTGTAAACAAATTTATGATTAAGCAAACAGAACAAATCATAATCATATGGATAAAAATACTATCAAATGAAGATAAGGTGTGGCATTTAAAAACGCAGACAATTTTATGAATAACCAAACAGAAAAATAATTATATTTATAAGGTTCAATAAATCAAAAGAAGCTAAAGTATGGCATTCGAAACTGTAAATTTATGAACAAGAAAACAGAAAAAAAACAATAATAATTATTGAATCAAAATATTACCAAAAAGGCATAAAATACATTTAAATAGTTATACTGTCATTAATGAATACGTAAACAATGCTCATGTATTTTCTTTAATTATTTGGGCATCCCTTCGCACTGTATATTGTACATTATAACTAACACCTACTTAAAGATCAATATATTAACGAATACTTGAAGGGCATCAATGTTCATGAGATATAAACATAAGAAATGTAACCATTAAATAATATTAAATGAATTAATTAAAAGATATAAATAAATTAACGAATACTTTTAATGCATCAATTTTCATTAGAGATAAACATGAAATGTAACAACTAAATATTAATTACTTAAAAATATAAATAAATTAACGAATACATGACGTACATCAATGTTTATTAGATATAACCAAGAATGTAACCATTACTATTAAATCAATTTCTAGTATGAGTGGCACCCCCCACTTCCAAATGTTGGTAACTCTTGCGGGCTTTAGTTTCGTAACACATAGGGAGTAGGGGCTGGGTTTCGGGCCCCCTCAGAAAAAAAAAAAAAAAAAAAAAAAATAATAATAATAAAATAAAAAAATAAAACTCTACGTCCCCAACATGCCACATTACAGTATTAGAGAATTACGAGTTACGTAAAAAGCATTTTAACCATTGATACTTCATGTGTCTAGCAACTGCAGGAAAATGTCAATATCTCCATTTAAGCATGAAATCGAGTCATTCACGTTTCTGGTATTCATGCAACTTTTTTTATGGGAAAATAACTACCCATATCACACCCCTGCTGTAGAAAAACATCACCATTACACAAATAATCCACTACGCTAAAGACTTCACATGAGAGTGACCAGTTTAAAAATTACGAGAATTAAATCGCCCTTTTATTATTTTCTTTATCAGAATAAATATACAAATAAGAAATACATATGGCAAAGATACAGTTCTTGGAATTAAGGCAACAACAACAATAACAGCAGTAGTGATCTGAAAATAAACGTCAATCAAAATATTCTCTTTGGTCAAAGTTTTCACATTGATCGTTTCTGCTTTGATAACGATAACCAGCAACAGAAGTGATCTTTTCTCATTATATCAATTCACATGACAAAGAAATAAACGTCTTTATATTAATAGAGATAATCAGGAAAAATGAGATACTTTATATACTATTACCGAAAAATAACCTACGAGACGGTTTCAATGTAAACATATTCTGATCGTAAATGCTCTTCTCCATGTATGAAAATGTATATAAACAATCACACAGGAATGTATACATCGCTGCGTACATATATACATAAATACATACATACGCAAACGAAGATATATATCACAAATATATGCAGTTATAAAAGTTTTTTCTATAATCATGTAGAGGAAAAAAACAAAAGTCTCCCATTTCCACATTTGATCCGAAACTCAAAACCAAACGCAATGAAATAAATTAAAACAAATTAAAAGTAAACCATCAAACGCAATGAAATAAATTAAAAATAAACCACCCCTCCTATTCCCACCCATATTTACAAGCTTAGCAGCAACTAACCCACCTTTTCAAAATGTTGGAATACATTAAAATAATAATCGATGGATTGAGAGTCCGTTGGCAACTCCCGTGTTGACAGTTGGCGTCTATCCAAGGCACCTCCCACTCGGCCCAAAATTCCCCCTTTCGCCCCTTTTCTCTCGCCCCACATTCAGCATTTTCATGCCGGCAGAGAGAGAGAGAGAGAGAGGAGAGAGAGAGAGAGAGAGAGAGAGAGGGGGGGGGGAATCTGAAATTTCGTTGGGCAGATATTAAGAGGTGTGTTTGTGTGTGTGAGCATAAGAGAGAGAGAGAGAGAAGATCGAGAGCGATGAAATTGTGAAGCAGGTAGGTGACGAGAGAGATGAGAGAGAGACGAGATCGAAAGAAGAGGAGATTAGAGAGAGAGAGAGTAGAGAGATGAAAATTCTAGTGTAACCAGACATTTAGGTGAGAGAGAGAGAGAGAGAGAGAGAGAGAGAGAGAGAGAGAGAGAGATTTAATTGTGTAGCGGACATTACGAGGAAGGTGAGAGAGAGAGAGATTTGAAATTTCGTGAAACAGACATTAGAGGTGTTTGTGTGTGTGTGTGTGTGGGCGAGTGCGTGGGTTGGGTACTAGTAATTATGTAAAGAATAAACAACACCTTCAGTTACAGAATCATTTTGGCATATAACCCAACACCTGAAGACTAAAAGAGTTGCAACATCGAAAAGCAAATAGAATTTTCATTTTTCCTCCGAACACCTGCTTTAACTTCCGGAAGGCTAGCACCTGAAGAGCACAGCCTTGCAGTTTCTGAGAAAGTGAATCATCTTTTGTATAAGTCCAAAACCACTGAAGAACATCTAGGCAACATCAATTTATCTACCAACTAATAATGTCTTTCATAATCATGGGCAATTTCCCTCTTAAAAAGCCCAACTTGATTTTCAGCACTATTGAGCCGCCGATCGTAAACATTCGTGATACCATTAGCGTCACATAATCTACCGAGCCTTATCCCTGACAATTCTACAGAGATATATATTTCTCGTGGACTAACGAACATCTGGCAACCCCACAATAAGACGCAGATAAGACCCAGTAATCCTATGGGACGGTCTGGTAGTCTAGATTGAAGCCCAAATGTGAGTCTTCAAGATGCCCCTTGCAATATCACAACAAAATTTCTTATGTTGTATGTGATATCTCCTCTATATGTGTCATAATCCTTATGTTGTATGTGATATCTCCTCTATTTATACACTAATCCTTATGTTGCATGATACCTCTCTATTTATTGCAATAATCCTTGTTTGCAATGTGAATACTCCTCCTAGTTATGCACTAATCCTTATGTTGCATGTGATATCTCCTCTCTATTTATGCTTTATCCCTTATGTGTATGTGATTACTCAACCTCTATATGTGCACTAATCCTTATGTTGCATGTGATATCTCCTCTATTTAAATATTAATCCTTATGTTATATGTGATATCTCCTCTATATGTGCCCTAATCCTTATGTTGCATGTGATATCTCCTCTATTTATGCACTGATCCTTATGTTGTATGATATCTCCCTCTATTTGTGCCACTAATCCTTCTGTTGTATGTGGATATCTCCTCTTTATTTGGCCCTATCCTTATGTTGTTGTAATCTCCCTCTATTTAAGCACTAATTCCATATGTTGTATGGGATATCCTCTATTTATGCCATATCCTTATTTGTTGCATGGGATATATCTCCTCTATTTATAAATTAATCCTTATATTGTATGTGATATCTCCTCTATATGTGCCCTAATCCTTATGTTGCATGTGATATCTCCTCCATTTAAGCACTGATCCTTATGTTGTATGTGATATCTCCTCTATTTATGCACTGATCCTTATGTTGCATGTGATATCTCCTCTATATGTGCACTAATCCTTATATTGTATGTGATATCTCCTCTATATGTGCCCTAATCCTTATGTTGTATGTGATATCTCCGCATTTTAAGCTACTATTCTTGTGTGTATTGGGGAAATATCTCCTCTATTTATGCACTAATCCTTATGTTGTATGTGATATCTCCTCTATATATGCCCTAATCCTTATGCTGTATGCGATATATCCTTTATACATGCACTAATCCTTATGTTGGATGTGATATCTCCTCTATTTATGCAAGAATTCATATGTTGTATGTGATATTTCCTCTATATATACACTAATCCTTATGTTGAATGTGATATCACCCTTTATTTAAGCACTAATCCATATGTTGTATGTGAAATCTCTATTCATGCACTAATCCTTATGTTGCATGTGATACCTCTGTTCATGCCATATGAGAGAGAGAGAGAACGAGAGATGGAGAGAGAGGAGAGAGTAGAGAGACCGGGAGACGTAGAGAGAGAGAGAGAGAGAATTCTGTATCGAAATATACAAATATTCCTTGATATTCTCTATCTCCTCTACCATATGAGAGAGAGAGAGAGAGAGAGAGAGAGAGAGAGAGAGAGAGAGAGAGAGAGAGAGATTGTAAATTTAAATATTGCTGGGTATTCTATATTTACACCACTTAAATACGAAACGAGAGAGAGAGATTCTGAATCTAAATACTGCTGGATGTCCAAAATTTATACCACTTATATACAGAGAGAGAGAGAGAGAGAGAGAGAGAGAGATGCCATTAACCAGAGAGAAATGGAATTTGTGTTCAAGCTCCCATCTAGAAACGTCAGGGCAACAAAAGGAGCCCACTATCAAAAACCATCTATTGGCTGGGCATTTGAGCGATACCGTCCATGTCTCTCGGATGAAATAAAAAAAAAAACCCCAAAAAAATAAAAAAGGGGGATTTTATGTGGAAGGTGAAGCCTAAAGCTGGCGGGGAGGGGTAGAAGGGGGAGAGAGAGGGGACGTGAGGGGAGAACGGAGCTATCGAATGGCGAAGCACGACTGGCAAGCAGACAAATTCTTGATAAAGCGAAATGGAATAACCTGTGGGGGGGGGGGGGGGGGGGGGCGCGCGATATCAGTGGGGCTATCTCGGACAGAAAAACGATAGGAGCCATATGAGATATTCATATATATATATATATATATATATATATATCATATATATATATATATATATATATAGATATATATATATATATATATATATATATATATATATATATATATATATATACACACACACACATAAAATCTTGGGCGAAATACATAATATCAAGAAAGACCTTTCGCGAGTTACTTGATAAAACCGAAGAGATATCCGATAAAAACTAGAGGGAAAATCTGGAGGCGATTATCAGGGTATTAAAGGAATCCCATTAAACAGGAATCATTGCAGCTGTTAAACAGGAAATACAAATATAAATAAATAAGGAATAAACGACGCAAGAAAGTCTTCTCATTATGAATGTAGGAAAGGAAGGAACGTAGGAAGGAAGGAAGGGGAAACTATACTTTATTAGGCAGGTTTTAAAAGGCTCCGAGAGGGAGAATGTTTTTATTACGAGGAAATGAAGAAAAGCTAATCTTTTCTTTAAAGGGATGATAAAAAAAAAGACTTTTCTTTATGAGGCTGGGAGGAAATATGTCGATGTTTTCATTCACGAGGAAGACATAAAGGAAATACATTATCTCACTTTTCGAGACTGGAAAAAAAAGAGAGACTGATATCTTCATCAACGAGGCTGGAAAAAAAAAATGACATATTTTCTTCCATGAGGATGATAAAAGGGAAAATAAGTCATCTTCTTTTTTCGAGGCTGGGAAACAACTGATATCTTTATTCCTGAGAAAGAGACAAGAAAGAAAAATAAATTATCTCACTTTTCGAGGCTGGGAAAAAAAAAGACATTTTCTTCCATGAGGGTGACAAAGTGGAAATAAATTATCTCCCTTTTTTCGAGGCTGGGAAAAAAAGACTGATATTTTCTTTCTTGTTGATGACAAAATGGGAAGAAACTGTTTTTAAAGAACTGTAATCTTTACGAGAAAGTAAAAAGGCTAAAATAAACAGTGCAAAATGTCTTTTCAAAGTGCTACAAGTCAGAAAAGGAGAAATAAATATTTCCGTTGAGAAATGCAGACCTAAATCATTATTTTTGGTGGATAAAGATAAAAAATTTTCCTTAATGATGAAAAGCACAATTAAAGAACAATGAATATGAACTAATATTTTTTAAATCGAAGATTAAAGTGTTTTTCGAAAATGTATCTCGATAAAAAAAATGGTTCCTTGTATATATAAAACTTTTTCGAAAACTCTAATTTATTAGAGTTTTTCGAAGACCGGCGGAATACCTGTTCTGACCCGAGAGAGAGAGAGAGAGAGAGAGAGAGAGAGAGAGAGAGAGAGAGAGAGAGAGAGAGAGAGAGAGAGAGGTGCATTAAACCCAATCAGTGCTACATATCCACTTAGAACAGTTTTTAAAAACAGGTTTAAATATCATAACGTCAAATTACTCATATTTATTAAACCATACAAATACATTTAACCGAGGACCTTGCTTTTCTGGATACCTAAATTCCAAGTTAGCGTTTGATTTCTCTCTTTGCTGGACCAGGAATTCGAAACTAATTTCGCAGGAAACTACCTTATTTCAAAGTAAATTTCATCCTAACTCTCATTTAATAAAGGTCAAGGAAGGTCTCCTCTGTTTATGGCACGACAACTCAAAGAGATAAATAAATAATAAAATACATAAAGCAACAACATCGCTCACATCTTGGAAGAACCAAAACGCTTTCCCAAACAACACACGTCTTTTAGTTATCCGGAAGGACGATTTTCCACTTCGGTTTCCATTTAAAACCTCGTGATGAGTCAGCTGAAGATGGATTTGCTGACGTGTGCAATTCTCCGTATCACCCTTTCTCTCTCTCTCGTTAAAAATAAGACAAAACACACACACACACACACACACATACTCAAAACACACACACACTTGGAAACAAAGCAGCTGACCCTTCACTGTACGGTAACTGTGGCCAGCAGCAGACTTCACACAACTCAACAGATACAATTCCAGACAGAAGCCGTTATCGTCACAAAGAATAAAACGAAAACTACGATCACAGCCTTCGGCTAGAAATTGGGGAAACATTCAGCCTAAAGTAATAAGGTAACTTGGTAGGAGAGAGAGAGAGAGAGAGAGGAGGATGAGAGAGAGAGAGGAGAGAGATGAGAGAGAGAAGAGAGAGAGAGAGAGGACCTCGTCACAGATCAATACAATAAAAAGTTATCGGTTTCCGGTGGTTTGGGAACCAATGACTGTAAGTAAGCATGTACATATACGATGAAATATTCTGTGTATGTGCCTAGGTGTTTGTGTGTGAAGTTATTTGTGTAAGAGAGAGAGAGAGAGAGAGAGAGAGAGAGAGAGAGAGAGAGAGAGAGAGAGAGAGAGATTAGGTCTAGGTTTTTAAGAATACAAGCATGCACACTTTGCATGAACGAAGGGAAATGTATTGCCAGGCGTTCATTCACGAATACTGTACAATTCACATCAAAATAACTTCATCCTTTGCTTGAAAAATCACAAAGGGTGAACAACAGTTTTCTCAGGTCTCTCTCTCTCTCTCTCTCTCTTCTCTCTCTCTATCTCTCTCTCCTCTCTCTCTCTCTCTCTCTCTCTCTCTCTCTCTCTCTCAGAGCGCACATAATGTATGCACTTGCAACTTAAGTCAGATCGGCAATCACCACTTTTTCTTCTTGAACTTTGGAGAGGTTTAATGCAAAGAGGTCCTCCCTCTTCTCCTCTCTCTCTCTCTCTCTCTCTGTCCTCGATTGAGAGAGTGGATTTGGAAAGGTGATCCAGAGGGGGCGCTGAATCCAATCTTCCTTTTCCTTATCGTTTCGGAATTTTCAGAAATTCAACTCGACAAATTATGAAGGGTTCTCTGGCTATAAAATAAAAGAAAATGGTCTGTGTGGAAATATACATTTTTTTTTCAAATGGGCCATGATGATTTTTCCAATCATAATATTAGTTTAAGAATTCGAGTTATTAGCTCTCTCTCTCTCTGGCCGAGCGGTTTTCGCACTCGCCTACCGTTCCGGTAGCCCCGAGTTCGATTCCCCGCTCTGCCAACGTGGAATTAGAGGAATTTGTTTCTGGTGATTCGAAATTCACTTCTCGATAGAATGAGGTTCGGATCCTACAATATGCTGTAGGTCCCGTTACTAGGTAACCAATTGGTTCCTACCTACGTAAAAAAATATCTAATACTTCGGGCCAGCTATAGGAAAGCTGTTAATCAGCTCAGTGGTTAAACTGAGATATACTTCTCTCTCTCTCTCTCTCTCTTCACCTGGCCCTAATGGACGGTTCAAGTCCTCCATCTCCATCAACCGATGTTCCCTTAAATGTGCATAATTTAATCCTAGTCTCCCTCTCTCTCTCTCTTTTACTCCACACTTGTCCTTTCCCTGACGCTATCTACTCCTCTCCTCTGACGCTATCTACTCGTCTCTACTCTTCTCCGCAGCTTCAGATAGTAACCTTCACGCCCGCTGAACAACGAAAGCTTTTGAGAGAAAGAGAAAGATAAATTCCCCCACCCTCTCATGCGAATGACAGACAGACCCAAAGCAAGCGGAAAAGACTGAAAGTGTGACGAGTCCAAAAGAGGGGCGGGATGGGCGTGGAGTGGATGGGGGGCGTGGGAGGAACTGGGAAAAATAAGGGGGAAAAGTAAATCTTCCTGAATTTCTTTGGTGTCGCAGAGATAATGGTCTTCTCTCTCTCACTCAAAGGCTTCCCTAAATAAAAGACTTGAAAACTCTTTACTGTCTCTTTTTCTCCAGATTTAAAACGAAACAATGTTCTATAAAAAAATAAAAATAAAAATTAATACTGTAATTAAATAGCTGACCAAGATATTCATAACTGATCTGTCTAATATACATGACAAGAGGAATGTACATAAGAGCAACAATAGAAAAGAAAGACCATACTACAGGAGACAGTATCACGTTCTTTTAGATGATATGTATATATACACATTATCATACCTACTGGATAATAAAGCCCTTCCTTTTCAACACCTCTAGACCACCCATCCAGCCAGAACTTACTTGGTCCCTCCTCCTCCTCCTCCTCCTCCTACACCTTCACTTCACCTCCTCCTCCTCCACCTCCACCACCACCACCTCCTCCTCCTCCTCCTCCTCACATAACTGAGCTAACCTTCTCGACAATTCTCATCCGTGGTATCCTTCTTACTCAAAACACAGTACAGAATGAATCAATTGCCACCTTTTTATTATTTCCTTTACATTCTACGGATGTTGGCTCAGTAATTCCTCCTCGCCATCACTTATAAACCTTCTGCAGGGAAACTACTGTTTTATTAAGTCCATCAACTCCATGGCCCATCTCATCTTTCATTCTACCATCATGTGTCATAACTAACTTGAAAGACGTATCAACCACATACGTTAGTTCTTCATCGACTTGAAGGACTTAGTCGTCGATGAAAATGCTGATCTAAAAAGGGTTTTGTTCAGCTTCTCCTGCCTCATTTCGAGCGAAGTGCCCTCAAAAATCATACAAAGCTTACTCAAATGTGACGACCAGCTGATTTAGAGGATTTAGTTGTTGTTCACTGGTAATTAGATCACGTGCTTGTGATTGAGCTGGCCTTATTGTTTGTTTGTTTGTTTGTTTGTAAGGTGTTTTTACGTTACATGGAACCAGTGGTTAATCAGCAACGGGACCAAAGGCTTTACGTGACTTCCGAACCAAGTCGAGAGTGAACTTCTATGAGCTGG
Organism: Macrobrachium nipponense; assembly: GCF_015104395.2. Taxonomy (NCBI): domain Eukaryota; kingdom Metazoa; phylum Arthropoda; class Malacostraca; order Decapoda; family Palaemonidae; genus Macrobrachium; species Macrobrachium nipponense. The sequence goes on along the minus strand of NC_087221.1, from coordinate 36,976,563 downwards.
CCTTATGCCAGCAAGGGCTCTTGCTCCCAGAGCAGCCCACACAAGAACAGAACAGGACTGACTGTCAGTTACCATCACCAGGTAAAACTAAGCAAAAACATCATCATCATCATTTTACAGAAACATCTTGAAGAGAAAGGAGACACTTCAATAAAAGAATTAGAAAATATTATCGAAAGCTGCCAAAAGAGAACCTATCACGACCCCCGCATTCTTACACGAACTGGATATCCGTCTGTCAAACTGAACTATTAAAAAAAATGTTCCCATTCAATAATCCATCACAGATGTAACCTTCGAAGAGGTCCCTAAAATACCATCTCTACTTTAAATAGCAAGTGGTTCCTCCGACGATCTGAATAATCGAAACGCTCTGGAAAGTCGATATTGAACGAAATCTTGTGATTTTTCGCCTTTGCCATGACGAATGGGCTCTGCTGCAAATGTCAAACTTTTTCGCTTACTCGGGGAGTAAACCTATAAACTACTTTCTTGTTGTTGTTGTTGTTGTTGTTGGGGACTCGGGAAAGCCTAAAAATGTCTGAAAAAGGTGTTCCGCGCTGAGTTAAAGATACAGGAATAGTAGGATAGGATATTTATGATTTATCTATTAGAATGAAAATTTAAAATATAAATAATATGCATGTTACACAGTACAGGAAAATTATTTCTAATAAAATACAGCGTATTTATTTTAATTTTCGTTGGTGAAACAACGCTCTATTTGACCGTAGAGCTTCTTGTTAATGTAATCTTTTTGGTCAATCAAATATATATTTGCATGGCATCCAAACAGCTCTAATGAATTTCGTCGGGAACAGATGGATCACTACTGTAAGTAGTGAATATTTTACATAATATTACGTCTTATACAATAATTCGCAATAGAAAATACTTCAGTTTATTACTCATCCACTGAGACCTGAGACAGCAATGAATCTGTCTGAGACCTGAGACAGCAATGAATCTGTCAGCATTTGAAATTGCCAAATTTGTCAAGACTCGAAAAAAACATTGAACTAATGACAAGACTTAAAAAATAATTGAGCTTGTCAAAATTTGAGACAGCCAAATTTGTCAAGACTTCAGAAATCACTGAAACTGAAC
>NC_087221.1:36935456-36970456 GCF_015104395.2 Macrobrachium nipponense | reverse complement strand
TCACACGAAATGACAAATGGCCCCTTTACTAAAAGGCAAATGAAGAGTACAGAATAAAGAAAGGGAAGGGAAAACGAGAGGAGGAGGAGGAGGAGGAGGAGAACAGAGACAGCAAGGGTCTTACCCTTCATAGGAAGGAAGGAGAGGGAAGCTTCCAGGAAAGGAGTTAATCATATGCGAAGGGAAGGACACAGACAGACACAAAAGGTTAATGGTAGAAATAAGGAACTGGCGATTTTCTCTTAATTTATTTAGAAAGATTTTTTGAAATGAAACAGAGGGTTCTTCATTGCATTAACGTATTTTTAAATGTGTGTGTGTGTGTGTGTGTGTGTGTGTAAGAAACAATAGTTTTCCTCATAATTTATTTATAAATTATTTATGAAATGAAACAGCTAGTTCTTCATTGAATTAAGGTATCATTAAGTGTGTGTGTGTGTGTGTGTGTGTGTGAAAACAATGGCTTTCCTCATTATTTATTCATAAAGTATTTATGAAATTAAGCAGCTGGTTCGTCATTTCATTAAGGTAACATTAAATATATGTATGTTGGTATGTATGCATAAATCCTTTATAATATACTGGTCGACCCCACAAGTGTGTTCCCGTTTTCATTATCTATATAAAAATATGCTATAGAATCATTTAAATTTCAGGAATAAAAAAATACGATGCAACGTTTTGTTTATGGTTTTGGGGACTGTACTTCCCCCATTAAAAAAATTCAAAACTTACTGACAAACCACGGGAGAATTGTTTATTTGCGAATAAATGTACCGCATTCTATTTCCCCGCATTTGAGGCAATATAAACAAACTCGTTCTTTAACGTGAAAAACATCTACGAAGATGTGACCCGTGTTTACATGTATGTTTTAATGAACAAGCAGATCGTTTTCCATAAAAATACCGACCAAAGGTTTATGTATGCTTTCGTTAACATCTTTTATTCTGTAAAATAAAACTACTGAGATGGCTTCCACTGTCCGTCCGCACTTTTCTCTCCGCACTATATCTGTCTACCCTCAGATCTTAAATGCTACTGAGGCTACAGGGCTGAAAATTGGTATGTTGATCATCCACCCTCCAATCATCAACCATACCAAATTACAGCCCTCTAGCTTCATTAGTTTTTATTTCATTTAAGGTTAAATTTAGCCATGATCGTGCGGCTGGCAACGCTATAGGACAGGCCACAACCGAGCGAGCCGTGGCGGAAAGTTTCATGGTCCGTGGAAGATAAGCACTGGCGTAACAAGCCATCGGCGAACAAGCAACACACACATATACATTATATATATATATATATATATATATCTATATATATATATATATTATATATAATATATATATATATATATATATATATATATATATATATATATATATATTGATTTTATTTTTTTCTTTGTACTTCATTTTCCTGCGATTTATTTATTCTTTTTATTTTAATTACTTTATTTTGGTGTCACACACATATACTACATACATACAATCACATACAACATACATACATACCTATATATATATATATATATATATATATATCATATATATATATATATATATATTATATATATATATAACTAAATAACCTATATAATATATATATATATATATATAAATATATATATATGTGTGTGTGTATGTGTGTGTGTGTGTGTGTGTGTGTGTGTGTGTGACACTAAAATACAAGTAATTAAAATAAAAAGAAAATAAATAAATGGCAGGAAAATGAAGTACAAAGAAAAAAAGAAAATCAATATAAGAACTATGAACAGCATGTCCTTGGGCGAAACTGATAAAAGAAGATACGCTGGAATACGAGAAAAAAAACTTTCAGTGAGAGAAGAATTATACGAAAAGAAAATATGAAGAGAGAAATCATTAGTGGGTAAAATGAGGAGGCTATTTTTATATATATTTTTGCTGTTTTTTTTCTATCTTTATTATTTTTTACTATTATTATTTCTAGAGTCAGAATTTATTAAGAATGAAAAGAATAAAAATATATCTCAAAATAAAACAGAAATGAATATATTTTATAATAAAATTATTTCTAGTGTCAAAATATACCAAGAATGAAAAGAGTAAGAAAAAAAAATAAAAAAATGAAACAGAAATGAATAATCAAACAAAGGAAAGCCAGGAAACAGCAAGGTGAAAAAAAAGGGATATAAAAAAATTCTTAGTTATTTGCAAGTAGACAAATCATAAACGCCAAAATGCAAATTAAAATATTGAACAGAAATGAATGAAAAGAACGTAAGACGGGAAAGACAAAATCTGCAAAAGACAGAGCTAAATTAAAGTATAAAAAATCAACACAAGAAAGGATTAAACTGTATTAGATTAAAAGAAATGAGAGAAAGAAAGGAACGAACGGAGGCATGGAAAGGACAGGAAGAGAGATAGAAAAGACCGGGACTAATTTATTTCCATTGGGACGAAACAAAAGAAAATACAAATGGCTCTGTCGGCTTCCTCATTGGTAGGAGGAAACACGTAAGCATTTTTTTCCAGGCTGAATACACCTTGCATATTGTAGAGCAAAAATATTTATAGCCACGAAAAAGGAAGAAGAGAGAGAGAGAGAGAGAGAGAGAGAGAGAGAGAGAGAGAGAGAGAGAGAGAGAGAGAGAGAGAGAGAGAGAATTAACAAAATTCTTCCATTTTTTTTACAATGTGGGGAGAGATTTGCAAAAGCTTTATACACTCGAAAATACACAGACACACACACACAGAGAGAGAGAGAGAGAGAGAGAGAGAGAGAGAGAGAGAGACTCGGAACCATACCAACCAAATGTCTTTGCTAAAACAGCAAAGTGTGCGCATGCAACTTTGCACAAGCAATACTGGCAATACTGAGAGAGTGAGGTGGACTGACACACCCTCCCCTTTAAATTTCGCTGGGGGTGGGGAGTGGGGGGAGTGGGGGGGGGGGGAGGGGGGGGGAGGGCGGGCACAGATATTAAACCGTTAACTTGCGCTAAAGACCGCGTAACTTGCAAAGGATGCTTGGGGGAAGCCGTGAACCTAATCCCAAGTGGTTCCTGTTCATAAATACGTAGGATGCTACTAACATCCTTCGGGATACAAGAACTAAAAAATCAAGAAATGTCTGGCAGTTTAGATGATAATAATAATAATAATATAATAATAATAATAATAATAATAATAATAATAATAATAATAATTAATAATAATAGCACGAGTCACTAAAATAGTGAAGAAATCCTCTATGGTGTATAAGTAAATATATATTAGAAAATATATATACAAACGTTTGTATATATATTTCTACTATAAAGTGGATTTCTTTGCCAATAATAATAATAATAATAATAATAATAATAATAATAATAATAATAATAATAATAATAGTAAAAACGCTTTCGCATTAAGAACAAACACACAAACGAACGCCAACGGTGTCCTTAGCAGGCCAACAAAACCACTCTCTTGTTAATCAATACATTGTGGCAACCCGAAAATGTCTTCATGAGAGAGAGAGAGAGAGAGAGAGAGAGAGAGAGAGAGAGAGAGAGGTGGGGTGGAGGGAGGGGGAGAGGGAGGAGGGAACAAGCAAGAAAGACAAACTTGAAAAAAAAGAAAAACTTTCATTCTTCAGAGCTTCCGCAGGAGCAGAGACGGTCTGCTTTTATCTGGGTGTGTCTGTTTCTCTCTCTCTCTCTAACTCTCTCTCTGATTTGTCTTGAAGTATCTGCTTTTTTTTCTGCTTTATCTCGCCGAGTCTCCTTCGCTTTGCTTTATCTTCTGCTTCTCGTTTCCTTGACTCTGCTTCTGCTGTATTATGCTTCGTCTTACCTTTCTGTTGTCCTCTGGCTAATCTAGTGGCGTCTTAAGTTGTTCTGGTTTATCCTGCTGTGCCTGCCTTCCGCTTGCCGTACCTACTATGCTATGCCATGCTTGACTTTAACTTTTGGTGCCTGCTCGGTTCTCCTTGATTTTGGAACGTCTTAGTTTCGCCTACTTTAAGGTTCTGGACTTTGCTTATGTCTACTTCATCTACGGCGCCTGCTTTGGTCTGCTTGACCTTCTATTCCAATATTCTGGGCTTTACTTTAAGCTACTTCATCCTGTGGTCCTGCTTTAATATGCTTTACCTTCCATTTTAATGTTTTGGGGCCTTACTTTAGAGTTTAGACTATTACTACTTGTGGCGCCTGCTATATGCTTTACCTTCCATTTCAATGTTCTAGGCTTTACTTTACGCTACTACATCCAACAGTAGCTGCTTTATGACGCTTTACCTTGCGATGTCTACTTCCTGCGCTTTATTTTGCAGTCTTTCTCTGCAATTCAGTGCTTCCTCTCGGCCTGGTCTCACAGCTGAGCAGACCAGGACAACAAAAAACGTCAGCGAAAGCTTGAAAACAAGAAGGGCAGGATAAGTGGGCGACTTTCTAGTTATAGCGTCACTCCTGGGACATCCCCGTCAGCTAATGGACCCAAAGGGAGGGTCTGCTATGACAGTGATGACGTGGGGGAAGGCCTTTCTTATCTCGCGGTTTTTCTATGGCAGGTTCTCCGAGTTGTTTTCTTGGTTATATATCAACGCCTGTAACACGTAAGTACTACAAAGCGACAAAATAAAATACAGATTATTTCTCTCAAGGAAATTTTTGTTGACTATTGCCATAGCAGAAACGATGTATAATTTTTCCGATTTTTTTTTATTTCAATACCCAAATTTTCTTTTATATACATGTGTGTAATATATATATATGCACACATATACATACATACATGCATACATACATACATACATATATATATATGTGTATATATATGTATATATATATATATATATATATATATATATATATATAATATATATATACATACATACATATAGATATATATATAAACAGAAATTATACTGGTTCCTTATGAGCTTCGCATTTGAATAAACAAACAAATGAAAATCGAAATAAAAACATTTATAACATGCTCTATATTTGCTACATGCATTCATGCATTCATTACCCAGGGGATGGATTGGCCCTAACCCAACCCAAAAATCCGTATAGAGGATACAAGACTAAACACCAACAAACAAATTCTCTCTCTCTCTCTCTCTCTCTTCTCTCTCTCTCTCTCTCTCTCTCTCTCTCTCTCTCGTGTCCCAATTTCTCCCTTCCCGGACCCCCCCCCCCCACCCCCCCCCCCCCCCACCCCACGTCATAAATAAGGTTCATTTTCGTCATCACACCAAAATAAGGTGATCCCATTCACATCATCATCATCATCATCATCATCAGTGGCACCATCACCTTGTCACCCTCAAGAGAGAGAGTAGAGAGAGAGAGAGAGAGAGTTGCGCCCTATTTTCCTGCATCATTAGGAGATCCATTTATAGCATCAAATTCAGTCGTGATGCGAGGAACCATATACCATCTGAGTCAAGTCGATTTCAGTCAGAGGGGCGCGACCTTTATTCGGAAAGGAATTATTCTTCTGGGTTGCAAGATCACAGTCTCACTGCTATTCTTTACGTTCAAACAACCTCCCACCCCACCTCCCTCTCCCCCCACAAAAAAAGTCTGCATTCAAAATCTAACAAAATTTGTGTCGTGTCTCAATTTACTTAAATTTTTATCCATTTCACTATTTCTTAATGTACCTATTTTGTTTTTTAATAAGTGATCTCTTCTTGAATGTCAATGGCCCCTTTGGTAGGCCTGTACCGTTATGATTAGGGTTCATCTTTTGAATAATAATAATAATAATAATAATAATAATAATAATAATAATAATAATAATAATAATAATACGAGCACCAACCTGAGGGAGTAATAGAAAACGATCAGGCAAAGATCCTCTGGGACTATGGTATCAGAACGGATAGGGTGATACGTGCAAATAGACCAGACGTGACGTTGATTGACAAAGTCAAGAAGAAAGTATCACTCATTGATGTCGCAATACCATGGGACACCAGAGTTGAAGAGAAAGAGAGGGAAAAAATGGATAAGTATCAAGATCTGAAAATAGAAATAAGAAGGGTATGGGATATGCCAGTGGAAATCGTACCCATAATCATAGGAGCACTAGGCACGATCCCAAGATCCCTGAAAAGGAATCTAGAAAAACTAGAGGCTGAAGTAGCTCCAGGTCTCATGCAGAAGAGTGTGATCCTAGAAACGGCACACATAGTAAGAAAAGTGATGGACTCCTAAGGAGGCAGGATGCAACCCGGAACCCCACACTATAAATACCACCCAGTCGAATTGGAGGACTGTGATAAAAAAAAAAAAAAAAAAAAAAAAAAAAAAAATAATAATAATAATAATAATAATAATAATAATAATAATAATAATAATAATAGCCTTTGTCTGTTTCACAACTGAAATGTGGCTCTAACAAAATTCTTCGGCCAGTTTACCTACTGAAATTGCAATTCTTGAAATAATTCAGTTGTCTTATGTCTGTTCAATGTCTATTTTACCAGAGGAAGCAAAGATTACGGCGCTGTCTTATCCCAACGGCTGTCAGATTACTGCCTTAAGAATACTTATTATTCATATCACTATCCCCTTTCGGAGATCAGTAATCCTCTGACTGCGGAGTTCGCTGACCGCTTCTTTCCTTCTATTACTAAGCTTGGCAATTCTCCTCCTCTTCTTTCGTTATTCCTAAATTCTTATTCTTCCTTTAATAGGCAGGTCTCTCTCTCTCTCTCTCTCTCTCTCTCTCTCTCTCTCTCTCTCTCTCTCTCTCTCTCTCTTTGGCATTATTTTTCAACTGAGACAGCCTTAACCAACCCACTATCACCATTTCTAATAGTCAGAAGCCAATTTCCTTTTCATTTTATTTCAGAACTATTATCGTCATTCCTTATGCAAATTCTTGAAGCTTTAATTATAATTTCTCTTGCAAGTCCTTGCGCTTTATTTCCGTTAAATCCAGAGCCTTCGTGAGTTCTCCCATTATCTCTAACCTTGATCTCCATAGTCTCATTATTATTCGGTAACTGCCCAATGCATTTTTACAATAGGAAAAAAATCCTTACACTAGTTCTCATAGTCTTAACTCTTAGTTCCTATAGTCTGACATTATTTACTAACACAAAGGTTCTGGTTTCTTTTTTAATAATCAAAAGGTTTACTACTTTTCATGGAACTGGAATTGGAGTGAAAATTTAGGCTAAAGCCCAAAAGTTGGGACCTTTGCTGTCATTCAGCAGTGACAATATTGCTGGAACAATTATAATGAGAGGGTGGAAAGTCAGATGGAAGTGAAAATGAATGAAGGTATAGTAAAAAAGAATGAAAGAGGGCTGCAGCTAGGGGCCTTGGGGATGCTGCAAAGAACCTTAAGTACTGCCTACATTGCACCGCGGAAGGTACACTGACAGCACTACTCTTGCGGGGTATTTTATATATATATATATATATATATATATATATCTATATATATATATATTATATATATATATATATATATATATATCATTTTTTTTTTTTTTTTTTACTGACGAATGATAACAATGGTGGCAGGATTTGGTGAAATCACAGAGTTTACGAAAGAGATATGACAGGTTCGGGAATTCAAATTAGCCTTGCCTATGACCAAAGTTGAATTAAAACTAACAGAAACGATATATTTTCCTATATGGTGATAACAAGCCTGTACCACTTAAGAGGTTGATTAATTAGGATGATTACAGAATTGCGGATTAACACACTAAGTTCCAAGTTAAGTTCTTTACATGAAATTCAAAAGCCGAAGGAACGGGAAATCCAATGCCTTTATCTAACCCCATATTAGTTTCATTAAAATCAAAACAAACGAGTCTCCAAGACTAAGAATAATAATTCATATCTGCAACAAGAAAACTGCAAAGCAACGAGGAAACTTAGTCAGTTAGATGTTGCTGTTAAGATTAAAAAAAATCAATGAAATGGGATAAGTTCATCAGTTACATGGTGTTCAGAGGACGACAATAAACACAGAACAGCAATTGTTAAAGTTGGTCAATCAGAGGACATCAACAATATGGAGAAAGCGCTGTAAACAATGGGAGAAGATTACCGTCATAAGAGAACAAGATATTACACTATGATGATATTCCAGAACTACAGGAGACTACAATATAATTTCTTGGATGGCACTAACAACTGCTCTTATCATCCAAGCATCTAAAGATTTTCACAGAATCTCTCTCTCTCTCTCTCTCCATTTTGCCTATTTTTCACTTTTTCTCCCTTCGGAAGGTTTTAACAGGAAACCCTTTAAGAGTTATTCACCCCAACCCGCCTTCTCTCTCTCTCTCTCTCTCTCTCTCTCTCTCTCTCTCTCTCTCTCTCTCTCTCTCCTGGCACAAATAATAACAATCCTCTGCTTGCAGCCAAGACAAATTTTCCAGCTAAAATTTACTACCTAGTTCGATCATCGTATTTCATTCCCCAATATTACGGAGAGAATTTCTCTCGCCATTTGTGGCCCTCCGGGACCAGTCTCGCATTAAAAAAAAAAAAAAAAAACACCGAAATTTCGCACCTCTTGTCCCCTGGGGCAGATGCCCCACTTCAATTTTCTTCAACTTTTCAACTTCAAAAATCTAATCCTTCGTCCTTCAATTTTCTCTGATTCGCCTTCCCTACTTCATCTTTGGTATCTTCCGTTATCGTTCTCCTGACTTCTCGTCCTCTGATCTTTGTGAAGTTATATAATATAGGGATGGTTTTTCTTGATGAGGCTACAGTACGGATATGAATAGACCTTCTTTTTCTTTTTCTCCTCCTCCTCCTCTTTCATACCCTTACACAAACGAGCATTATCATCGTCCTTATCCTCAGTCTTCTTCACCATTAGCCTCGTGCCCTAATTCTTTCCATCCAGCTATCTTCTCTCCTCCTCCTCCTCCCTACACACCTGGAAGACTTCTTCTCCCTCCGTCATTATCATCGGTTTCCCTACCCGTCCAATTCTACCCATATTTCCCATCCATTTACTTTCCCCTTCTTTTTTTTATCTATTTCAAAAAACGACCACCTACCCATCGAAATTTATCGTTTCCAAACACTACCATAAGACTGGCTGAAAGGCGATGAAGGCGTGGGGCTATAATCGACCTTCCCAACCCCTCCAACCCCAAGACCCACCTAAAAAAAAAAAAAAAAAAAAAAAAAAAAAAAAAAAAAAATTGTACAAGAACACAGACAGAGAGAGAGAGAGAGAGAGAGAGAGAGAGAGAGAGAGAAGAAGCCTCAAGGAGGGAAGGATGTTGATGTGCTTTTCACCAGTTTCTTTTTGGGAGAATTTCTTTGTTGAATTTTCTGCCCGGTTATTCTCTCTCTCTCTCTCTCTCCCTCTTTCTTTCAGCGAACAGACTTATACGCGAGGAGAAAGTAATAAGATGTTCGGAAGACCTCGAAAGTCAAGGGAGTCTATAAAAGAGATTTAGAAGTAGCCTGCGATGATAAAGGGACGGTTTAAAAATAAGTAAAGACTGAATTAATAAGCAAATAAAAAAAACTGAGAGTCAGATATTTATTCCTTTCTTAAAACCTTTCATATTTCATCACAGGGTACTCTTAATAAAAAAAATTATTGCAGCACAAGTTACTCTTATTGTTTTTTTTATTTATTTTGTATTTATTGACTTTTTTTAAAGTTTCATTTTTGAAAAATGAAACTTTAAAAAAAAAACTCAATAAATATAAAATAAATGAAAAAAAAATTAAGAGTACCTTGTGATGCAATAATATTTTTTAAAGAGTACCCTGTGATGAAATATGAAAGGCTTTTAAGAAAGGAATAAATACAAAATAAACAACTACAAAAAATTAAGAGTAACCTCAGATGGAATATGAAAGAATTTTAAACAACTGAATAAAAACAAAATAAATACAACAAAATTTAGAGCAATCTGTGATGAAATATAGAAGACTTTTAAAAAAATGAATAAATACAAAATATATAAAAAAAGTAACCCGAGATGAAATATGAAACATTTGAATAATCTGTAATTTTAAACTAAAGGCTTACAAAAAATTAAATATTGCATAACTGCATAACTGCAAAAAGCATTCGAGAAAGACATCCAAGAAGGAAATGTAATTAAACAACGAGATGATTCAGAACACTTGAAAAAGGCTAATAAAAAAATTGTATTTTTAACATATGTTAATTTCAAGAAGTTTTTTTTTATGAATTTTAACGTGAATACTGCATCACATTCCAACGCGACTTTGCAACGACCATTAAAAAAAATATATTATGCATTATGCAACTTCATGCATCATAATGACTTATGTGATACAGAGAGTTGAAAATAGAGACAAAGCAATAATAACAAGAGCTATAGTGTCATTGCAATATGAACAAAGGAAACTGTGACGGATAAAAGTAAGGAAAAAGAAATTAGGTAAAGAAAAGGTAAGAAAAAGAAAACCATGACCAATAAAGATAAGAAACAAGGAAAGCATGACAAATAAAGGCAAGGAAAAAATTTAAGAAAGATAAAACCATAACAAATCAAAGTAAGAAAAAAGAAAACCATAACAAATAAAAGTAAGGAAAAGAGGATAAAGTTAAGAAAAAATAAAAAACAATGACATATAAAGGCAAGAAAAATTAAAACCATAACAAATAAAGGTAAGAAAAAGAGGATAAAGGTGAGAAAGAAAAAAAACCATAACATATAAAGGTAGGAAAAAGTATAACCTTGACAAATAAACTTAAGAAAAAAAAGGATAAAGATAAGAAAAAAAAGGTTGAACAAAAATGAAACCATGACAAATAAAGGTAAGAAAAAAGGATGCAAAAATATAACCATGAAAAATAAAGGCATAAAAAAAAAAAAAAAAAAAAAAAAAAAAAAAAACACGGAAATAAAGGGACAAAAAAAATATATATATATAAAAACCTAATAAAAAAAAATGTAAGGATAAACAGGCGGCCAAACAATGGCGTCTAAATGTCACGCAGGTATTCCACCAGCAATTACACCGACACGACTACCAAAGGCTGTCGTCGCGGGGGGCGGGGGTGGGGGGAAGGGGGGGCGGGGGGAATTCTAGGAACGCCTGGGAAGAGCTGATAAGGAGGCAATATCTTAAGCGGAGAGAATCTCTAACTGCTATAATTAAGCCTCTTTCATTAGTCCCCCGAGAGCAATATGGCTATTGGTTCTCGATAACATCTCTACTACTACTACTACTATTACTACTACCACTAGTAGTAATAGTAGTAGTACTACTGCTACTACTACTACTACCACTAGTAGTAATAGTAGTAGTAGTACTACTACTAGTACTTCTACTACTACCACTAGTAGTAGTAGTAGTAGTAGTAGTAGTGGTAGTAGTAGTAGTAGTACTACTACTTAACGACCACCGAACAATTCCGTTGGTGAAATGACGTGGTAAAACGGTGACAGGGAATGGTGATTACTAGAGTAGTGCTCTTGGATTTTTTATCATTTTAGTTTTTTGTAAATGATATCTACTGAGGTGACTATTTCTGTCCGTCCTCGGATCTTAAAAAACTACTGAGGCCACAGGGCTGCAAATTGGTATGTTGATCATCCACCCTCCAATCATCAAACATACCAAATTGCAGCCCTCTAGCCTCGGTAGTTTCTATTTTATTTAAGGTTAAACTCGGCCACGATCGTACGTCTGACACCGCAACAGCAAGGGGCACAACGGCCGGCTGAGAGTTTCATGGGGCATCGCCGAGAATAAGCCTGTATCCCTCTGCTTCGCGTGGGAATCGAAGCCTGGATCCTTCTGCTTCGCGTGGGAATCGAAGCCTGGGTTTACATACGTTATAAGTAAACAAATACATAAATAAAAATTAAATTAAAAAGTAAATATGTGCCAACGCAAACACGTGCGGGTGTGAATTAGTAAACAGGAAAGATAATACGATAAAAGGTGTTTCACACAGTTTACTAATGAAAAAGTAATGAAAAAGTCAACGGTAAGAGCACACACAAACACACCTAATCAACTTAAACGCCAGTGTGTGTCAAATGATGACAATAAAAAGCAATACCTTGCAGTAACATCTCGCATTACCGAATATCTAATATTTATCCATCGATTTCATATCTCTCCGGAAGCAGCAACATCTCAAGAAAACATCATCATCATCATCATCATAATCATAGTGATTTCGGAAACAAAAGGTAGATGAAAAGATTAGTCTATTCATCTCCTTCGCCGAGTTTTCTTTAGATGTCTAGATGTCAGATGGAACAAATAGTGCCCAAACTTCTTTCCTGAATTGTCGGAAAGAGAGAGAGAGAGAGAGAGAGAGAGAGAGAGGCAGGCTCAGCACGGTTTTATTGATATCATATATAGGAGCTGACCAAAACCGGTGCCGCCCGAGAAAACTCTGAATGACAACCGATAAACTCACTCGCTCTCTCTCCTTCAAAACCCCCTCTACTCTCTCTCTCTCTCTCTCTGTTAAAACAGGATATGTCTCAAGTATAAAAGGCCTATTAGCTTTTAACCAAAGCGTTTTAATGGACCTTTTATATGTATGTATGTATGTATGTATGTATGTATGATGTAGTTATTGTATGTATGCATATATATATATATATATATATATATATATATATATATATATATATATATATATATATATATGTATCACAGCATTATTAGAGCCTCCTTTGACCTATAAAGACGGAGGAGTGTCTTCTTTAATATACTTCACGTTCCCTGTTCGCCGCCGTTTACATAAGCATGACGATGAGGGCGATGGCTGTGATTGGAAATGAATCTGGCTACGCGGGCCCCTATCGACCGAAAAGGTGAAGCCCCCACTTAGGGCAGCAGAAAGGGAAGCATACCTGGATGAAAGTAGCTACTGACGTCATGCGTATGCAGTATGCGCACGCGCAAGGGTTTACGAGCTAGAATGCGGGTTAGAGGAGACGGTTAGAACGTCTTGAGGGTGATGGGAATTGATACACTGAGTAGGTGGTAGCTATTATATGACCATGCCGTGGTGCTTGTGTGTATTTTATGTATATGTAGTCCTGCCGCGTACGTAATATATATATATTATAATATATATATATATATATATATATATATATATATATATATATAATATATATATATACTATATTATATTATATATATATATATATATATATATATATATATATATATATATATATATATATATATATATATATATATATATATATATATATATATATATTATATATATATCCCTATATACTATATATAATATATATATATATATATATATAATATACGCAAACATAAACATATTTTTATTTTCTCTCACAATATGATGGTGATTTCACAAGCAAAGAAAATAAAGTAAGTTCGTCGTTCATCAAAGTTAAAACTGTTCTTTCATGAACCTGCAATTAAAAAACTGAAATAAGAAGACGCTTTCGCCGTACAGAGACGAGAAGAATGCTATATTTTAAGTGACAGTCACCTAGTGTCCATCAATTTTTATAAGAACTGTTGATACGTAACGTAAACGACAGAGAATCTACCTGTCTGTTCATTCACAAATGTTGCAGTAAACACCTGAGGGTGAATATCTGAAGTTTTCGAGAAGGGAACGCTAAAGTCTAAAGTGTTTTTGACCAAATGCTTCCGAATTCCCACTCCAAAGCTGCTGCTTCAACAGAAAAACCCGAGGCCTTAACTGCATTCCTCAAGGAGAGGTTCTTAAGTCCATCTGTCTCTGAACAGAATCGAGTCATATCTTCAAGACCCTGCATAGCTTTGATAAAGCCACAGCAGCCACTAAGGCCACTTTTCGTCAAGGTGTGAAGGATACACAATCGTTGGAAAGAAATAAACAAGCAAAAAAATGCTGCTTAAATAGAAAAACTCGAAGCCTTAACTGCAGCCCTCAAGGAGAGCTTCTTCAGCCAATCTGCCAGCCAGGGTTTGATAAAGCCACAGGCACTAAGCCACTTCTCGTCAAGGTGTGAAGGATGTACAACCGTTGCAAAGAAATAAACAAATAAAAAAAAAAAGGCTTCGGTGCAATCGAGTTTTTTTTACATTGTATGATGCTGTATGATCCATGAAGCTTTCGGCCGTGGCCCGGTGGTAGCTGCTCTTATATAGTTGTCAAGACGAACGTGACTGGTTTACTTTAACCTTAAATAAAATACAATCTACTTAGGCTACACGGCTGCAATTCGGTATGTCTGATGATTGGAGGGTGGATGATCAACGTACCAATTTGTAACCCGCTGGCCTCAATAGTTTTTACGATCTTGGGGCCAGGACAGAAAAACTTCAGACAAAGCCATCTCAATAGCTTTCTTTTACAGAAAACTAAAAACCATCACATTCACTGGGACGAGATATAACCAAAAACTAATAACCATCACATTCACTGGGACGAGATATAACCATGAAGACATTAGTGTTCATGACATACAATCTTAACTATCCGTTTAAACAAATCATGAAGTAGGTTGATAGGGGGGGCACTTGAAGTTTGATATATTACAACGTCTCTGTTGTAGTTCATAACACACTTCCCAGCACTGTCGATACCTCAAAAGTAGTGAAAGAACAGCGCACCAAGAGCTTTGGAATATGTCGTTAATAACATTACCTAATCTTTAAAGAGAGTTTTAGGATGAAATGAGAGGGAGAGTCTTCGGGGTAGGATGTCAGTAAATAGGTAAATATCCAGCCACTTGAGTCTCAAGGGGAAGATGTTATCGAACAGGTACTTGAAAACCAATCTGAGAAGGCCCTCCAGCTAAGATTTGAATAAATTCTGAAGAGCATGCTGCGAGTTCTATCTTAAAGGGTTCGAAGGAGGCTTCTCTCGGCATCATCACCAGCAGCAGCATTGCCTCCTTATGAAGCAAAGGGTATCAGTCACATTCCTCCACTGGCGTCTTTCCCGTGCTTTCACTTCCACAAATCTCTGTTCCTCTCCCGCCTCCCGTCTCATTCTAATAGGTCCGAGTCTTCCTGCGTTTCTGTTGCTCAAAGTCTCAGCTGACACTAACATTATGATGATCAAAAACACTAATATTATGATGATCAAAAACGTCACTTCGCCTTAAGACAAATGTCTTCTCAAACTTACAAACACACACACTACACACACACACACCAACCGAAGTACACCTTTCAACCAATTAAGCCTATATTCCCTAGTAAGTAAGACACCTGTCTGTTATCAAACCCACCTTCCGCCTTCATCAAGACACCTGTATTATAATCAAGCTAATCTTCCACCCTAATTAAGACGACCAACTCTGAGTCAATTAATTAAATTGCGGTCATTCATCCCATCTCCAACAGTCCAGCCATCTGTCCATGTTTGTCTGTCATGGACACAATACCAACTGTGTGAGAAACAATTTCCACAGCCTTATATGTTCCTATAAAAAAAAATACTTGCCTTTTGATATTGAAAGTTTTCAAAGCCATATGAAGAAAGAATATCATAATAAGATCAATTTCAAACCTTAGGAAAAATAACATAATAAGAATCCATTTCCAAACCTTAGGAAAAATATCAATAAAATAAAAGGGCCTATTGAAAACCTTATGAAACATAAAGGTATGTTACCAATGAAAACGCCACTCTCAGTTCCTTTTATATTTCTATTCAAAACATTTTACAAAATTAAAATGGTTCCTAACATTTTCAGAAACTGGGAAGGTTCTAAGTTTCCAATCCTTGGTTATTTGCCCCCAGCCGCCGGCCACTCCCCCCCCCCCCCCCACCCCCCCCCACCCCCCCACCCCCCCCCCCCGGCCCCACCGAAATTGAAAACGGCGAGGACCGTGCGAAGTTGCTCTATATATTACAGCAAGCAAAGTGGATATTCTCCTCGGTTTAAGAACGCCTTAATGAGTTCACCGTGGCTAAAACGATCTCGGGTCGACCAAAATATCTCGGGTCGACCTAAATGATCTCGGGTCGACCTAAATGGGTTGATCTAAATGATCTCGTGTTAACTTCAATGATCTCAGGTCGACCTAAATGATCTCGGGTCGATCTTCATGATATCGCGTCGACCAAAATGATCTCGGTTCGACCTTCATGAGCTCAGGTCAACCTAAATTATATCTGGTCGATCTTAATGATCTTGGTTCGCCCTTAATGATCTTAGGTCGACCTAAATGATCTCGGTTCGACCTAAATGATCTCGGGTCAACCAAAATGATCTCGATTCGACCTAAATGTTCTCGAGTCAACCAAAATTATCTCGGTTCGACCTTCATGATCTCGCGTCGACCTGAATTATCCCAAGTCAACCAAAATGATCTCGGGTTGATCTTAATGATCTCGGTTCGCCCTTAATGATCTCGGGTCGACCAAAATGATCTTGGGTCGACCAAAATGATCTCAGGTCGACCTAAATGGGTTGATCTAAATGATCTTGCGTTAACTTCAATGATCTCAGGTCGACCTAAATGATCTCGAGTCGATCTTCATGATCGCGTCGACCAAAATGATCTCTGTTCGACCTAAATGATCTGGGTTCGACCTTCATGAGCTCAGGTCAACCTAAATTATCTCGGGTCAATCTTAATGATCTCGGTTCGCCCTTAATGATCTTGGGTCGATCTAAATGAGCTCGGTTCGACCTAAATGATCTCGGGTCAACCAAAATGATCTCGGGTCGACCTTCATGATCTCGCGTCGACCTGAATTATCCCAAGTCAACCAAAATGATCTCGGGTTGATCTTAATGATCTCGGTTCGCCCATAATGATCTCGGGTCGATCTTAATGATCTCGGTTCGATTTTAAAGACCTAGGATTCGACGTTAATGATCTCGGGTCGACCTTCATGATCTCGCGGGTAGACATATGATCTCGGGGCGATCTAAATTATCCCGGTTCGACCTAAATGATCTCGAATCAACCTAAATTATTTCGACTCTTCAACCTTATCCAAGGTGCTTCTGGAATGAAAGATCTGCCCTAGACGCTTGTAGTAATTCCTATATTTTTTTTTTTATCTATATTCAGTAAATAGAAATACAGACAAGTCATAGGTGTAATTCTTGAAGGAATTACAATAACGATCTGATCCTTTAGCCAAAAAGGTAAACTGAAGGGAGTATATATATTCTCATAAATATTATTGAAAACAAATCAAATCTCACATGGAAACCTTTATCTAGCACCGCAAGAATGAAGAGGTTAAAACACACACATACACACGCAAACAATTTCAAATATATCTACGCAAGTATACTAAGGGGGTCATTTTACCTTTCAGCTAAATGATTTACCTTCTACAGAGAAAATAAGATGATTTATGGGAGACCGAGGAACAGAAGATATTAAGGTAAAACATTAAGCTAATGACCTGGAAGACAGAGAAGATTAAGAAACAGGAGGTGAAGATGAGAAGGCGTACGAGGAAATAAAGCAGAGAGAGAGAGAGAGAGAGAGAGAGAGAGAGAGAGAGAGAAACAGGAGGTGGTAAGAGGAAATAAAGTAGAGAGAGAGAGAGAGAGAGAGAGAGAGAGAGAGAGAGAGAGAGAGAGAGAGAGAGAGTCTATCTTACCACATGACTGGACATATAACTGGACTGGAGGCCTCTGATGACGCACATATTCTTGCATAATGAGGCGATCAAGAGCTTTAACTAACGTCATCAAAGTTAAAAGAAAAAAGTCGATATTTTCACCTCGTGAGATGAAAGAGATAAGAAGATAATCTACTACCCACCTGAACTTCAAGTGGAACTGTTTGTGTATGCATACACAATAAAGAAATGATTTTTCCCTCACTTGTTACAATTTCTTTCATACAACTACAACATTTTCTCACATACATATTCAGTTTCAATAATAATCTATTATAAAATACATATTACCTTCAGTTTACCCTTTTTTTAAAGAATATAATTACAATTGGTACAGAAATCACACATATAACTTATTTAGAATTTTTCAAATAAATTCATTCTGCTTCTCGACATCCGTCATTCCCTCACGTTTATTTCACCTTTTTTTGCACTTTCTTAAAAGTTTGCTCCAACTTCTTTCGTTTCCTGCTGTTCCTAACTTCTTTCTTTGATGCATCTCTTGCGCCGAAATAAATATTTCATTCTCCAGCCTCCTCCAATTTTCAAAACTACTTCAATTCCGTCTAAATTTTCACCAGATTCCTTTGTACCCCCAAGCTCTTCTGTCTCCTTCAGAACCTTCACTCTCTCCTTTTAGGCCTCCTCCTCCTCCTCCTCCTCCTCCTCCTCCTCCTCCTCCAGCCTCCCCCGACTTCGTCTTCCTCCCCCTCACACCACCTCCTCCCGTTTTCTCTCCCTTCTCTTCTACCTCCTCCAACTTTTTTCTTCTTTCTCCCATTTTTTCCTACTCTTCTACTCCCTCCTATTTTTTCCTCCTCTTCCACCTCCTCCCCTTTCGTCTTCCTCTTCTTCTTCTTCTTCCTCCCACTTTTCCTCAGTTTTCTCTCACTCGATCACCACCTCATTCTGATCATGCTCCGATTTGCCTCACGTATCCTTCAGTCTTCTTTGACATCTATCTGCATCTTCACCGTCTTCTCTACGGTTTCTCTTCACCGTCTCCTCCTCCTCCTCCTCCTCCTCCTCCTCTCCTCCTCCTCCTCCTCCTCCTCAGCAGCAGGTTTTCAGCTCATTAAATTCATCAAATCGTCTCTTGGACACGCACGGCTGGGTCTCGCTCCCCCTCAAAACATTTCCAGGAATTCCAATTTCTCTCAGAACTACTTCCTTTTCTAAGTGCCGACGTTACTTGCGAGAGAGAGAGAGAGAGAGAGAGAGAGAGAGATGAGAAAAGAGTTGAGAGAGAGGAGAGAGGAGAATGGAGAGAGAGAGAGAGAGAGAGAGAGACTCAAATATCCTTCACTTTTCCATCTAAGTGCAACAGGCGTTAGGCTTAGCCATTCACTTTTCCATCTAAGTGAAACTGGCCAAATGGATATAATTAACTTTTTCATCTAAGTGAAACAGGCTTAAAGGACATCATTCCCATTTTCCAAACAAGTAATACCTGCTCTCGATAAACAGTCGCTTTTCCATATACATGACACTGCGTATTACATATTCACTTTACAACGAAAGGAAACTGCCTTAATGGATCTCAATGTGTGGATATGTGCCTATACGAGAGAGAGAGAGAGAGAGAGAGAGAGAGAGAGAGAGAGAGAGAGAGACTCTATTTGCCATGAACAAGAGAATATCTAGGATCATTAACCCGCGTTGAAATTATTCTAAATTAAGGGGAATCAGCCACTCGCAATCCGGCCGTATTTACATACGATTGGGACCCGACGCAGTTACGGACAAAACTGACAACATACACGTAAAAAAGAGGGTGGGGTCGATAGCGTTCGAAAGGATACAAAGCAGACGACTCTCGAATGTTACCTGCGTGTAAATCTCACCTGTAAAAGGATCGAAAAAAAATATGCGTTCGCTTACAGTGCATAAATGGCTACTAAAACAATACTAATCCGCACACACCTGTAAATCAAACGTGAGCATACGCAAATATACAAATGAAACATCTGTGTAAATGACGGTAATTATGCTTGTGTGCGTATAAATGAAAAATCAGACATATCTGCACGAAAATATATGTATAAAACATTTACTTGAAAGCATTTGTATTAAAAAAAAAATAACAATGAGCGCAGATATATAGATAGCACACCATGCACATAATATACTATGTGCGCATGCATGTGCATTCAAAACCAAACATAAGTCTACTCAAATACATACATAAAACACGTTATAAATGAAACCATAATTATACGCGTGCATGTCCTGATTATGCAAAATCAAACACAGGCAATAAATAAACAAATAAAAACAACAGCGTACATGTAACCATACGCGTGCACGCAAGCATCCCTACACACTGCGTGCATGCCTTCCATCACAACGCACCTGAATCAAAAGGAGAGAGAGAGAGAGAGAGAGAGAGAGAGAGAGAGAGAGAGAGAGAGAGAGAGAGAGACGCGGACGCAATACGGGGACGCAAAGAAGGACCGGCTATGGCGAGGACTCTGAGAATTAACCAACCTCGAACCTGGAGGAGGAGGAGGAGGAGGAGGAGGAGGAGGAGACTTCTCAAGGGCAGGACAAGCAAGGCCCACTATTTCCACCCATGCCCCGACGACAGCAATCCCGGACAAGTTTGTCTCGAGGGACTTGTGTGCGGAAGGCCGAAATGAAATTACCGCATCGGGTTCGGAACGAATCTTCTCCGAGGCGCTGAGCAAACCCGACCGAAGAGGAAATGTTGGAGTGTGGAGTCTCTGAATATGAGGTGAAAGGGAAGTGTGAATCGAAAACCTCGAAATATGCATTACCCTAACGACAGCATACTGATAGATCGAGATGTTCATGGCTAAGGAATAAATCACTTAAAGGTTAAATGATACGCGATTGACGCGTTCATAAAATAAGCAATCATAAAAAAATTTAAAAAATTATTAAGGGTAAAACGCCCACTTCCAGTGATTTTTAGATTAATAACTACCAAGACAGCATTAAAAAAGATTGGAAAAAATAAAGACAAGCCAGAAATGCTAAGAGAATATACAATATAATTTTCACGAACTTTAGCCTTGTCCCAGACCCAATTCATACATTTTATATATATATATATATATATATATATATATATATATATATATCTATATATAATATAATATATATTCTATATATATATATATATATATATCTACATATATATATATATATATATATATATATATTATATATATAGCAAACAAAATGAGCCCTTAAAAAGAGATCAAGTCCCGGCCATTCAACGAGAAATCCAGCCTTCTAATGCGACTTATATTACATTAGCATGTCATACAAAACCCTACGGAACCAACACGCCATATTTAACTAACTCCTGAGATTCAACTTCGCACTATTATAAGGAAAAGTACAAGCTGAAAACAAAATATAACTGAATATAAAACTTATGAGGAGTTACTCGTTATGATAAAAAGATTTCATATAAAAATACAAGTAGTAAACAAAAATCAATTCTGTTTCTAAAGGATACATAACGTAGCTACTAACTATGCAGAATACTTGTACAGCATGAACGGTTTCATACACTTACATATCATGGGTAAGAGTATGTACGTATACACAAATACCTATACACACTCACCAGCATAAGAAAGAACCACAAATAGAGTACATTACAACTCCACTCATTCATTTCAACCGTTTTCCGTTCAGCGTAAAATATACTCGTGATATAACACAGAGAGAGAGAGAGAGAGAGAGAGGAGGAGAGAGAGAGAGAGAGAGAGAGAGAGAGAAAGGAGCGTTAACATAAGTTGCCTCAGCGGTGACAAAAGTAAATAAAGAATGGCTGTTGATTTATCTTCCTCGAGTTTCCCCACTTTCATTCCTCAGCCACCTAAACGCACAGAGGAGAGAGAGAGAGAGAGAGAGAGAGAGAGAGAGAGAGAGAGAGAGAGAGAGAGTTTCATCATCGCAACTTCCATGGCGACACAGGCAGAGAGGGAAATGTGAGAGCGCGCGCGAGTTTCCATCACAAATTCAAATTGCATGACGACACAAAGACAGAGAGAGAGAGACAGAGAGAGAGAGAGAGAGAGAGAGAGAGAGAGAGAGAGATAGAGACCCAGTGGGGGGGAGAGATTTGAAGGAGAAAGGAGAGTGTTGAGGGAGAGAGAGCGAGAGAGAGAGAGAGAGAGAGGAGAGAGGGCGGGGGGGGGGGGAAGAGTCATCTAAACTTCGTCCCACGCACAATTCCAAGATTCCAAACTTCATTTTGACAGGACTATGAATAAAAGGCTTTGAGCCAAGTTACACTCCCTGAGGTTCCGTCTACAGACATTGCCCACCAAGTTACTTGCGTGGTCATGTACTTAGACAATTAGTTCAAGGAGTGAGATGCAGAGGCAATTCTAATCGAATATTTTGCGCTTTAGACTTTAACAGATCCGTGTCATAATTCGACAACCATAAAAGAGTCTATAATAATAATAATAATAATAATAATAATAATAATAATAATAATAATAATAAATAACTATTATTTATTATATTATTGCCATTGTCTACAAAAAAAAACAAACACCAACCGTAATAATGATACCTTGGAATCGGGAGAAACATGAATATATATTAGAAAGCTACAAATAAAAGAAATATTTTGTCAAAAAAAACATTATTTTTCTTTATTATTATTATTATTATTATTATTATTATTATATTTATTATTATTATATTATTTATTATTATTTTATTATTCGGATGAGGGAAGTAACGGCAGGTTTAATAAAAAAAAAAGTTCAAAACGCAACGGAGAGCAAATTAATAAGATGTTTGAACAAAAATACAAAAAGGCTGATTAAAAAAAAATGCACACAAAATTATGCTCTTCCAACGTCTTGGGAGAAATCCCTCCTTGAACTCTAAATCACTTGACATTACTGGAAACACTTGAATGAGCCGAAGGTCAAGACGTAAACGGAACATTTTCAAGATTCAACATTACTGAAAAGACTTCCAGTTAATAAAGCAGGATTCCCGAGAATGAGTGGCTCAAAATGTCAAGAGGTTTCCAAGTAACAATGACATACAATGACTTATTGAGTTCCCTTGCGATAGAGGGTTTGCATCAACGGGGTTAGTTCCCCCTTCCCCCCCCTTCCCCATACAAACCCCTACCCTACCCTACTCTTCTATCTGTCTGATCATTTATGAATTTTCTGAAGCTTTACCTCATTTCAATCAGATTATTTTTTACTTTGCGGTTCAGTGAAGCTCCTTCCCTCGTCTGTCCATTGTATTCATTCATTGTATTGTGTAGCTTTACCTCACTAATACGTCATATCAGATAATTTATTAATGCGTGAAAATTGTCCTCGCTTAATTATCTGATACACTTCAATAAAGTAATGATTTATGAAGTTTTACCTAAAGATATTCATTTATTATTTTGGGAAGATTTAAAACTACTTTTGTTAAAGTTTATCTAAATATTCTGTGCACCTTTTTTTTTTTGTATAGTAAGTTAGTAACATTACTGTTCTGTGAATACCTGCCCGTAATCTTTTACTTTATTTATTATCCTGTGATCCAGAGACTTTCTTGAATTTCCTTTTAACTGAATACGATAATATTCCTCGTTTCTTGACGGTATCCCCTAATGACATTTCATTTACTATTCCATAAACTGAATGTAACACTCTGATTTTACTTATTCACATAAGTAAAATCACAACTTAATAATATGCTACAGCTTAAGTTTACCTTCACCCTAAATCTGATCTGTTCCAAATTTAACCTTTATAAATATCAGATGTGTTCCATTTTCCAACTGTTAGTACGTGACCATTGCAACAATAAAGGCTGGGAAATTCTCTCATATGATAACATGGCGGGTTTTTTTCTATCTTCTACTTCCCTCTAGTGCGGCAAGAGACCCAAGAATAAAAAAGCATTAGGGGAGAGCCGTTGTAAAAACTCATCCCCATTACTACTATTATACATCATCCTGAGTGCTTAAGGATACGGCCAGTCGCGTTCTAAGGGAAAAGAAACGAGCAAGAAAAAGGACCCGGCTTTTATTTTTTATTTTTTTTTACTTCCTTCTGGAGGGGCTTATAAAATGTCCTCGGTGGAAAAAACGAGACACAACGACGAATTTAGAGCTCATAATAGAGGCATGTTATTGTTAGAGTTGGTAGTATAACAGAGCCGTGCAATGCAAAATTTAACGCATTTTAAATTCCCCTGGATAGGCACTGAGGGAAATGAGGATAATATATGTACGGTTTTATACACACAAACACACACATGTGTGTATATATGTGTGTGTGTATTATATATTAGATATGTACATATATACATATAATGTATATATATATATATATATATATATATATATATAAGTATATATATATTTATATATATAGTATATATAACTACTAACCTATTTACATCTTCTCGTGTTTCTCATACCATGGTGACTGGTATAATTCCCCAGACGTTCCCTCACCAATTTCAATCCTGTAACATTCCCCCTTAAGTTCCCCCAACCTTTTTCAGTCCTATAGGATTCCCCAGACGTCCCGTGTATCCTCTTTCAGCAAGTGTAGCGTAACATTCATCATCCCAGCGAAAGGGCGTGGGGGGTGGGTAAGAAGTGGCCGCACGAAATGGGGGGCTCGTGTTATTGGCAACAGCATGATGACCTACGCGTTCAGCCTGAATGTTGAAAACAGGCGCGACCTTTAACGTAACGAGCTATCACCTTCATTCTCACTCTGTCTTTAGGCCTTCAATTGCATGCACAATTATCTTCCCGATTTGTGTATGCGAGCTATCTCTTTCTGTGTGTGAGTGTGTGTGTGTGTGTGTGTGTGTGTGAAGTCTGGCAAAAGCTTTATAATTGATCATTAAACATCTCTCTCTCTCTCTACAATCTGACAAAAGCTTTGTAATTGATCATTAAATCTCTCTCTCTCTCTCTCTCTCTCTCTCTCTGAGAAAAGCTGGTGTTTACCGCCAGGATTTTAGTCTCCTCCCACCCTCTCCCGTTTTCTGCAGTCTAGCACTAGCTGAGTTTTATCCTCTCTATCTCTCTCTCTCTCTCTTCTTCTTCTTCTTCTTCTTCCCCTCCTTATAAAAGGACAACCTTAAGCATGGGAATGGATTAGAGCTCTCTCTCTCTCTCTCTCTCTCTCTCTCTCTCTCTCTCTCTCTCTCTCTCTCTCCAGAGCAAAGTTACCCAAAATTTATCATCACATCTTCGTTTGGTTTCTCCGCTTCTCTCCTTTGTGTCAACTTACATTTCACAGGACGAATATGGCATCAGGTCGTACGCCCCTTTGCACGAGAGATGGAGAGAGGGCGTTACAACGCCCACAACTGATGGGAAATATTATTACATGGTCCTCAGGCAGATCGTCTTTAAGAATTCCGTCGACCGAATACTGCAGGAGCCTTCTTCATTAGTTGACGCGTAGGTAAGACATATACATTATGGTCCATTCTTATTTTTGCGCATCATCTTTTATTCTCACGTTATTCTCATTTCTCCTCCTTCCTTCACGTAATGTAAATGTATTTCTAGTTAACGGTGAAGGTACGTACAATCTTCTGTATTTGAAAGGGTCAGGTGGTTCTGCCCTACTTTCATCTCTAGTGATGCTATTCGGTTCCTGTCTTTCCTCACTATTACAATTCATTATTGCCCTCATCATCTACTGTCTTAATTATCGCCATCATCATCTACTGTCTTAACTTTCTTCACTAATCAACAACCTCATTAATATCTTCATTTTCATTATTATCCTTTCAGTTATCGACATTTCACTTGTCTTTATCATGAGAAGTTTCTCCTGAAGAAGTGACAGTATAAAAAAAACTAATTGACATATTTATATTTTTTCATTACCTCGGTTAAGATCTTTCTGCTAACCATTTTATTTGTATTTTAATACTTTGCCAACATTTTTTATATATTCACTTGTTAATGTGTTCATTTATATTTCTTCTTTAATGACAGATATCTCTTCTTTCTGTTACTTCTCTCGAGCACAAATGTCAAGTCAGTGGCCCTTCTGGGATTGTTTCATATGAGTGGGGTTCATGTTCTTAATAATATAATAATAATAATAATAATAATAATAATAATAATCAGGGCGGAATTTTCTAGCTTGTCCTCCCCTGGTGACAGCAGGGAAGTCATGACACAGCCACCTACCTCTTGCAAACATGTCCGCCCCAGTTGGGGACCGGTTAGGTAGGGGATAGGGAGGTTAGGGCAGACATCCACCCTCCTCCAGCAAACCTGTTTGTCGGCCCAGGGTGGAGGCGGGGCTGGTAGGGGAACGGGAGGGTAGGGCAGACATCCACCCTCCTCTAACAAACCTGTTTGTCCGCCCCTGGTAGGGGTTGATAGGTGATCGAGACCGTAAGGGAGACAGCACCCCCGGGTTCCATCGCGCGTAGCGCGCACCAACAAGCTCTTGATGATAATAATAATAATAATAATAATAATAATAATAATAATAATAATAATAATTAATAATAATTGTTCAGAACATCCTGTTTTTCGAAAACGTCAGGAATAAAGTTTCCCATCAACCCGCAAAGACACAAATAATAAAATTCTTTCTTAAAATGAAATCAAATAATAAAGATATTTCGTTCCCCTCCCCACTCAAATTTCACACCGTTCCGCCGGCTACAAAATCTTAGGGATATTTTTTTCTTTCCCCTCTCCCTCGCAGGGCAAGTCTAATTACATGATGGGAGTCAAGGCCCTTCTCGTAACCTCATTTCCCAGGGCGTAATTCCCATCTTCGTTCGGTAACGTAATCTGTACCCTCATTTCCACTCATCATTTCCCGGCTCATAATTCCGATCATAAGACCTGTCGCACATTACCCATTTTATCATCATCTTCATTTCCATTCTACTCATCTCCCGCATTTCATGCCCTCCCCCCCCCCCCCCCCACTTCCCCGGCCCCACCGCCCCGCCCCTCTTACTTCCGGGACCTTCTCATTGCTAACAACGTCACTTCCAGGGATATGGAGAACTTTCACATCTCATTTCCCTTAAGTCGGGGTTCCTTTCAAAGGTCACATTAATGTCAAGTCATCTGTTCCATCACTTTCCTCATTTCGTTTTCTTTGTCGGATATGAGGCTGACGCTTCAGGTTGGAGATTACGTAACAATATTGAAAAAATAACTCGAGAATAGACTGACCGATTTGGATTATGGCGGTTCATTTCGTTTTCTTTAGGAGTGAGGCAATCTCGTCATCTATGAAATATATCAACAAATAAATAGAGTGGAAAGATCTTTCATCGGAAGTACGTTTTCGTTTATCATCAACTCTCTTCAATTGGTAAATGGGAAAATCTTATTATGTGGTGGAAATTATTGTAATTTCATCTCTTAAGGATTTCAATAGGCCACAAAAACCATTTTTTCGGTGTTCCAATAGCAGTTAGAAATGGCGACTGGTTCAATTTTATCATAATAATAATAATAATAATAATAATAATAATAATAATAATAATAATAATAATAAAAAAATCCTCATAGTAGCACGAGTCTTCAAATGGAGAAACAAATCCACAGTTATGTAAATGTACATACATTTAAATTTAAAACTGCAAGGATAGCTTCCGGGAATCTGTTCGGTTCCCCTTGTCAATTTACATAACTGTGGATTTGTTTCTCCAATAACAGTAATAATAGTAATAATAAGTCATCGCCTTCTTTTTTAAATTATTCCTCTCATCATCACTGTTATTAATATCTCTCTCAGATCAACTCTGTCGTTTAAAAATTTTGTTAAGAATCTCTCTCTCTCTCTCTCTCTCTCTCTCTCTCTGTGTGAAAAGCCTAATTACATGATGGGAGCCACGGTCCTTTCCATAACCTCATTCCACAAGGCGAAATTCTTATCCGTATTTCGCGGTGCTTAATTCCAGTCTTCATTCCTTTTTATAATTAGCGGAATCATCTTCATTTTTCCATTATGATTTTATTTTCTTTTTGCTGCGCCCTCACACCCTCCCCGACTTCCCTTCTCCCTCTTCTCTTCCACTTACTCCCTCCTCCCATCCCCTTCCCCCTCTTCCTTTCCCCATCTCCCTCTCCTCCTCCATCCCATCCCCCCTCCCCACTCCCTCTCCCCCCATACCCCTCCCCTTCCACTTCCCCATCTCTCTCTCTTCCTCCTCCCCTCCCCTCCCATCTCCCTCTTCCCCATTCCCATCCCCTCCCCTTCCCACTTCCCCATCTCTCTCCCTCGTTCCTCCCCGTTCCCCCTCCCTTCCACTTTTCCATCTTCCCTTCCCCTTCTCCATCCTCCTTCCTTCCCCCTTCCCCTAGGGGCATCTTATCATTGCTAACAATACCATTTCCCGGAATACGGCGGGAACTTCCACATCTCATTTCCCGCTCGTAGGGATTCCTATCTTCATCGCCTCTCTCTCTCTCTCTCTCTCTCTCTCTCTCTCTCTCTCTCTCTCTCTCTCTCTGCTCCAAAGGTCAAATGTCAACTCGGGCGGAGCTTCCGTCTCTTTGCTCCGCTTTCATTTTTTTTTTTTTTTATCTCCTCGGACGAAATTGGGAGGATGCAATAATATGTCCCGTCTGTCTTTGAGCATGTGCTCGTGGGCTTTCCACAAAAAAAAAAAAAAAAAAAAAAAAAAAAATCTTGAGACCGGATGAACGGATCTGGATGAACGGTTAATTTTTTTTTATTATAATTTTTCTTTTTTTTCTCTCTTAATGTAGCCAAGTTGATCTTCATGTATAATATTGTATGAAACTCTCTGCCACGGCTCATGAAACTCAGCCAAGGTCCACTGGTGACTTCTGTTTTTGGCACCTATAGCGGTGCCAGACGCACAATCGTGACTAACTTTAACTTTAAGTAAAAGAAAAGCTACTGAGGCTTGAGGGGTGCAATTTGGTATGTTTAATGACTGGTGGGTGGATGATCAACATACCAATTTGCTGGCCCCTAACCTCAGCAGTTTTTAAGATCTGAGGCCGGACAGAAAAAGTGCGGATGGACAGAGACAATTAGGCACCTCAATATTTTCTTTTACAAGAATGCTAAAAATGACATTCACTTTGCAATGGAAATTTGCCGAAGGGGCTTCACCTACCTTACGCTGGAGTACATTTATCGCATGCGTGGGTTTCATCTCCTTAACGAACTGTAATCATACGGGCCAAATCCCCCTCGAAACTTAAACACAGGTGAGGGAACAGGTAAGGGAGCACTTTTATGTTCTGTGACACGACAGAACGTCACAGCTATTATTTCCTCATGGGACAAAGGAATTGGGGGGACTCACAAAGAAGGAAGAAGAAGGATAGCGTCAATTTGATAATGGAAGTGAAATGAGAGTAGCCGTTAAATAATAAAATGAAAAAAATGGAAATATGCCTCAGTGTATGCAGGTAGTAGCAAAACACTTTGTGGAGAATGGTAAAAACTAATGGTAAAAACTTACAATAAAATGCAGTGAAATATATGTAGATAAGAAATAATGTGGTAGACAAGGACAATACAATGCAATGAAATGTAAGATGACCAGGAATAGATGCAAAAAAATCACTAGAGAATGCAAAGAAATAATGAAGGATTTAAAGTAGTAAAAAGGAGCAAAATGAACTAAATGTAAGAGGATGGAAATAAGGCGGTAAAAAAAAAAAAAAACACAATGCAATGAAATATAAGCTGCTAAGAAATAAAGACGTAAAAATTACAAGACAATGCAAATAAATAAATGATGATAAGAAACATAGGTAAACATTAAATGATGACAAAGAAGCAGAGTAAAAAAGTGACACCACAATGCAATCGAATAAAGAAGATAGGTAAAAAATGACGTCATAGAAAAAACGTACGAGAGAACTAAAGGAAGTCGAGGAGGAGGGAGCATAAGAAAAGACGGGAGAAAACCGGGACGTAAAAGCCATAAAACTAACCCTCCAAGAAGGCGCTGACGATAATGGCGGCGGTTTTACCACCCGCCCGTCGAGCCTATGAGCGAAAAGCACAACAATGAGATTTCCGCTCCAAACTGAGCCTGCAAAATCTCATTACGACCCTTTATAAAATAGAAACCAAACGGAGACTGCAAAATCTCATTACGACCTTTTATAAAATAGAAACCAAACTGAGACTGCAAAATCTCATTACGACCTTTTATAAAATAGAAACCAAACTGAGACTGCAAAGTGTAATTACGACCCTTTATAAAATAGAAACCAAACTGAGACTGCAAAGTGTCATTACGACCCTTATTAAATAGAAACCAAACTGAGACTGCAAAATATCATTCCGACCCTTTATAAAATAGAAACCAAACTTAGACTGCAAAGTCTTATTATGACCCTTTATAAAATAGAAACCAAACTGAGACTGCAAAGTCTTATTACGACCCTTTATAAAATAGAAACCAAACTTAGACTGCAAAGTCTTATTACGACCCTTTATAAAACAGAAACCAAACTGAGACTACTAAGTCTTATTCCGGCCCTTTATAAAATAGAAACCATGTGCGTTGTACACGGCTTTATAAGACAAAAGTGTTGGTATGCCTTGATTGAATTTTTTTATTAATAGAAACTAAGTACGTTGTAAACGGCTCTAGAAAAAAAAAATGAACACCATATTCTTTGGAAGCTTGAATTTCGAGTCAGAGGCCCCTGTGGTAGGTTTGTTCCATATAAATAGGTTTCATCTTCTGAAGAATAATAATAATAATAATAATAATAATAATAATAATAATAATAATAATAATAATGGAGAAGCAAATCCACAGTTATGTAAATGTACATATATTTAAATTTAAAAACAGCAAGGATAGCTTTCGGGAATCTGTACGGTTCCCCTTATCAATCTCGTGTTACTATGAGTATTTTTTAATAATAATAATAATAACACGTCATTAATGACTATTACAATATATAAATAAATAAAAAGAGAGATTCGTACGCTTCTCACAAGATTCTCAGCTACTACCGAGCATCCTCCGGAGAGAGAGAGAGAGAGAGAGAGAGAGAGAGAGAGAGAGAGAGAGAGAGAGAGAGAGAGAGAGAGAGAGAACCCCGTATTAATAAAAATTCGGGACTAATCTCTTGATCGCCCAACCTTAATCCATCAATATTCGAGGATCCGACAACAAGGCTTCGAAATTAAACACCGCATGAGTTTCACTTGTCAACTGAGGCTCCTGATGAGGTATTCCGTCTCCCAGATTGTTTTCGGGAGATTTCTGATTTTCGTGGAATTACGACAGGATTCGTCAAATTTCACAGACACGAGATTTGCGAACACACACACAGAGAGAGAGAGAGAGAGAGAGAGAGAGAGAGAGAGAGAGAGAGAGGAGGTAAGATCTTGCAAATAGTAGTTACACTGCAACCACAACCAGCACTTACTATATGACACGATCTTATTTCACACATTTCAATGGTCCATCAGCAATAACAGTTGCAGCTCTTGGTCGATCCAGCAACAAGGAGAGAGAGAGAGAGAGAGAGAGAGAGAGAGAGAGAGAGAGAGAGAGAGAGAGAGGAAACAAAACTGAAATCAACCCAAGGAGAAAATACCTCCCCACTAAACCCAGGGGAAAAAAAAATAATGTAGGTGCCCAAAACCCAATTAGGAAGGCAACCTCCGGTCGCAGGTTGACTCTTGCTTAACATTTTCAACTCACCGTGACGATAACAGACACTGCGTCCCTCATTAAAACCCATTCCGCATTTTCCTCATTAGTCTTTTGGAAACTGTGCCTCAGAGCCTCTCCTCACAACACCCCCCCCCACTCCCGCCCCTCAACAAAAATCTAAAACCACTGCTAACACCCCTACACCACCTCCGCCTTCCCTTCAACAGCCAAGGTGCAAGTGGAGGAAGGGTTAGAGTTCAATCCTTCAATCCTCACCTTTAAAATTCATCCTCTCTCTCTCTCTCTCTCTCTCTCTCTCTCTCTCTCTCCGAAAACATTCCCTTTCCTTTGAGTTTCCCCCGTCGCACAAACAGCCCCGACACCAGCAATGGCACCTTCCGCGGATCCCCAACAATTCAAACTAAACTTGACAAATCCGGCTGAAATTCCGCTTCTGGAGGCCATCTTAGAGGATGATAGGTGTGAGGGCAGGGAGGGAGGGAGGGAGGGGGTGGGGGTGGGGGTGGGATGTGATTACAGGCGGGGATGGGGGGGGGAGGAGTTGCGAGGAAGGGAGATGAAGGACATTCCAGAAAGGAACTGTGTGAAGTAGGAGCACGATTGGGGTTTCCTAGCGGGAAGGGCTCGAGAAGGAGACGTTCAACCAGACTCAGAGGCAAAGTTTGATAAAAAAAAAAAAAAAAAAAAAAAAAAAAAAAAAAGGGGGGGGGGGGGCAGAGGAAAGATATCGCCATGAATTCGAGGAAAAAGGAAATGGCCGAATACCAAGATAACGAGATGAAGCCAAACAGAAGAAAACGATAAGAAAAGAAAAGCGTCGAAGATAAATATAGCTGGATGAATTCGAGGCAAAATAACGGAAGGAGATAAAGATACCGAAAAAAAGGAGAAAATGGGGAGCAACGCAAAACGACAAATTGCTTCAGAGAAAACTTCAGTGATCAAAGAACCCCTTCAAGATGAAGCAATTACTTCATACGCCTTTATGGGCATAACTAATACCGACAAATGCAACAGCTAAAATTTAGATCTAAAGGACCATGACGTCTAAATAACGTATGACAATAATGGAAGAACGAGAAATCAAATACATAGAAAATCAAAAGCTCTGTCATTTACTGTGACAGAACTGCTTCACGTCACGAGCACAAGTTGGCCCTTGTTATGTACTATCACATTTTCACCTCTTTCAGAATTCGTGGGAACCATGATGAGTTTTTCAAATCGAAGAGAAAAAGGTTAATGTCACTAAGTGAAGGGATAATCCAGAAATCAGATTACCATCAGCGGGACTGGCGTAGTCGAGTCTCTATAATCGCCTTAAAATGGGAGTGAAATCTCAATTGTATCCGGGAACAAATTATCCTAAACCCTCTTATATGGAACCTAAAGACATGACACATTAATTCATTCCAATGAGGCTCTTTGTTCTCTTATCTCCGTACCTCCCTACACCTCAATCCCCGGAGTCTCTCCTCTCCTACCTCCTCTCTTCTCTCTTCCTCCTACTTCCTCCTCCTCTTCTTCTTCTTCTTCTTCCTTTTTCCTCCTCGTCCTCTTCTTCTTCTTCTTCCTTTTTTCCTCCCCTCATCCTCCTTCCTCCTCCTCCCTCAACCTTATTTCCTGTTGCCCATCTGAACCGCAACGGTGTCACAAAATCTAAGCTCCCTTTTATTTATGTCCAAAAATATGAGGCAACAATCGGGCTATTGGGGGAGGGGGGGGGGAGGAGGAGGGGGGGGTCCCTCCAAAGACCCTTTTAGGTCTTCGAACACCTGGATCTCAAAACCCCAGGGAACCCACTCTCGTCCTACAACCGGGGGCACAGCCACCAGGTTCCGTCCGTTCATTCATATGTTACACCTACCAGGTTCCTTTCGTTCATGTGTTGCACAGACCAGGTTCCATCCGTTCTTCGTATGTTACACCCACTAGGTTCCTTCTGTACAATCGACTCGGGTTCACTGCAAA
The DNA here is from genome assembly GCF_015104395.2 of Macrobrachium nipponense. Lineage (NCBI taxonomy): Eukaryota > Metazoa > Arthropoda > Malacostraca > Decapoda > Palaemonidae > Macrobrachium > Macrobrachium nipponense. Next base: position 36,937,277 of record NC_087221.1, on the reverse strand, counting down.
GCGAACCACAGTTTGAATAATAACAACCTGGTCAATAAAAAGATAAAAAAAAAAAACTTGCGAGGGAAACCGCAATCGGAAATATATCGGGCGATAAAAAAGATGGAAGTGATGCAGGTGAGGCAATGGCGAAGTTGCACGCAGAAATCAAATTGCCTTCGAGGAATGAATTCGTTCCAGAGAGATAACAGCAATCAGCTCAAATATGAGAGAGAGAGAGAGAGAGAGAGAGAGAGAGAGAGAGAGAGAGAGAGAGAGAGACGTAAATAGTCTCAAACGAGAGCTTCGTTTGGTTACATTACAGCAAAACTGAAATCCATCACCGCAGCCTCTGAGAGAGAGAGAGAGAGAGAGAGAGAGAGAGAGAGAGAACAATGAAGGTACCTCAAAACAAAGATAATGACACGCGTTCCCTTTCTAAGCAGCATGAAGGCAACAAGAAAGGGTAGAGGAAATATTGTTGAAAACGCAGTTGAAATGCGATATTTCTTAACGACCCCTCGTGAGCAAATTGAATACCGAAATGAATCCAGTTCCATCTATGAAGACTAACGGGACTGTGTATATGCAGCAACATACACAAGAAAATATGAATAAAGTAAATATTGGTTTCTGTGACGTCAAGCAACGACAAAAAGAATCGTCCAGTTTTGATATTCTTTCTCCCACTTCACACGCATATATATATATATATATATATATATATATATATATATATATTTATATATATATATATATATATATATACATACATATATATATATATATATTTATAAAAATGATAAAAAAAAAAAATACGTACACGCACCCTCCTAAAAACTGAAATATTAAACTTTTTTATACAAATCCTTAAAAATTCAAAATTAAATGAAATCAATTATATTGGATGCGTAATCGCAAAACATCAACAAGGTTATCAAGCATTAAGACTTCTGTAAATGCAAGTACAACACTGATGGAACTTCCGACATGGTTGTCATGGGAACAATATTTCAATTGCAAGGTTATGAAAAACTCATATCCTATATTACACGCAAATTTATCATAATTTAATTTTAATAACTAAATGCAAGATATATCAACAAAGACAACAGCATGCTCTTACCAAACACAAGCTTACACGGAAAAATACATAATGGCATTTTTCAATAAGGAATAACTTAATTCATTAATTAATTCAATAATTTTCATCATTATAAAATAGAACTTTCAGGAGACAATACCAAGCGAACTTACAACAAGAAATACCTAGGAAAAGAATTTAACAAGATATACCAAATCCCTAGTAGAAATGACAAAATGCGAAATGCCTTATAGAAAATTCTACACAAAATACCAAATGCCCAGCGGAACCTTTAATGGAAAATACCAAATACCTAATAAACCTGTCAACAGCAAATGGCAAACAGGACTTTCAACAGCAGTTATCTAATACTATTGAACTGTCAAAAACAGCAACACGGGCTTAGAGTCAATTGTTTCGATTCAAAAGCCAAAACCGATTAAAGTTTATTTTTCTTTCTACTAAATTTCTGTAATGTTTAGTCAGCAATCAGCCGCCAGTACGAATACGCTCTCTCTCTCTCTCTCTCTCTCTCTCTCTCTCTCTCTCTCTCTCTCTCTCTCTCTCTCAAAATTGAGTTATATCCCCGTAAGGAACGCGGCTTCAGATAATAATAAAAATAATAATAATAATAATAATAATAATAATAATAATAATAATAATAATAATAATAATTATATTATTATTATTATTATTATTATTATTATATTATTATTCTAACTCGTAATCATGGATGAGAGCCTTAAGCAGAAAACTTC
>NC_087221.1:36882956-36932956 GCF_015104395.2 Macrobrachium nipponense | reverse complement strand
GGAGAAAGAGGAGGAAGGAGAGGGGGAGGCTTCTCTCTTCTATCGACTATGCCTCCTACTCACCGCTAAAGATGAACTGTTTTACCAATGTAACAGAACAATATTTATTTCACAGAAATGTTCAGGTTAGAATCAATCTCTCTCTCTCTCTCTCTCTCTCTCTCTCTCTCTCGCTCTCTTCTCTCTCTCTCTCTCTCTTCTCTCTCTCGATCTCCACTGAACAACTCATATATCAGGTGGCTTTCATGATAATGATCTTTTCGTTATAAAAAAAAATAGAGCATCTATTGTGAAAAAGCCATTAATAATTGTATATTCACATTTAGAAATGGCATTAAATGCCCTAAATACACTACTACACTTAAGAAATCCATTTAACTAACTGTGGACATTAGGCCTCGTCATGCTGTCCAACCTCTCGAACTCTTGGCTTGAATTTAAAATCCAATCCTTGTTTGGTTAAATTCAATAATAATAATAATAATAATAATAATAATAATAATAATAATAATAATAATAATAATAATAATAATAATAATAATAATAATAATAATAATAATAATAATAATAATAATAATAATAATAATAATAATAATAATAACTTACATTTATTATGCTTTAGCGTTGGTCTGGTGCGTGACCCATGAAAATGAGTATATAATGACCATCGTAGTACATACACAACGATATCATTGTACGATGTCCACGACTCATAATAAATCCCATAAAAGTGGGACATGCGATTCATTGATATGCAAGCACTACTGGAGTAAAATCATTATTATAACCAATGTACGAACCACTAAAGGAAATCATTATCGTTAATAAAGAAAAGGGCTATTTGTGGATATCATGTGATAAAAGATAAAAATCGACAGACAACGGAATAATACGAAGTACGTAATGTAAGAATTACTGAAGGAAGAATTTATTAGTGTTTTCAATAACGTATTACTAAACGAAATACATTTGCTAAAGCGTTACGGTACAACTCATCATAACATACAGTGTACTCTTAGGCTTGTCACAGAAATTCATGGTGGAAATACATTTGTATTATGTACATGCATATATTTTTATGTTTATATATATATATATAGTATATATATATGTATATGTATATATCTTATATAGTATATATTTATATATGATATCTATATATATATATATATCTAATTATATATATATATATCTATGTATATGTATATGTATATATTTTACATATATCATATATATGTGTATCATATATATATATATATATATATATATATATATATATATATATATATATATATATATATATATATATATAGCTAAAACTTCTCACGGGAAAAAGCATAGCAACCTGAACAATTTTCTCTAAGACGAAGAAAAAATTACGGCAAAAAAAAGAACTAATAAACTATCAATAATGCAATCTTCTTAGTACCACACAAATCACAGAACATTCTGAGAGAGAGCCTCAGCCTCCTCCCAAAACTCATACAGATGGCAGAGCAGATCTGAAGTAACAGATTTTTTTTGTGTGTGGTCGAAATTTCCGAATGACAGAAACGAACGAATCGCCGTTGAATGGATTTCTCCAGCCACCAGGTGTTCGCGAGTGTGTGAATGCAGAGACCACCTTTAAAAGGATCGATTATTAGGTAATAATCGATGTGGAAAAAAACTGTGTCATGGCTTAAAGTTCCCGGAACATGATCAAAATATCACAGAAACATCGTCTAGAGAGAGAGAGAGAGAGAGAGAGAGAGAGAGAGAGAGAGAGAGAGAGAGAGATAAACCTCCGCCCTTCCGGTTTACTCGTAATTTATGATCAATAACAAATTATAAAATGGTTTATATATATATATATATATATATATATATATATATAGTCTATATATATATGTATATATATATATATATATATATATATATATATATATATATATATATATATTCTCTATATGATGACAATTGGAAAGTATGTCGTTTAAGGAAGGACGCGGGTGGAGAACCAGGCCTATAAAAATGATCAGAAATTCTTGAGGTTATACACAACATACATCGTTTACAAAATAAGTTATTGTAATAAATATCAAAGTCTATTTCCTGACACAAAGTTACAAAACATCCCAAGCTACAAATACTGCGCTGTGAAGTTGAATGTCTTTAACTTTTTTTTCTAAATACACTAACATATTTACATATATGCAATGGCAAAGAAAATTCGTATACATAAAACAAAGAATAAGTTACAGCGGTACTACTTCAAACCTTGTCAGACAGACTTATATATATATATATATATATATATATATATATATATATAGATATATATATATATATAATATATATATATAAAACAGTGTAAATCCTAACAATTCAACAATTGAAAGCCAAAACCAATCCTCGCCAAAATCCTCAGAGGGTAAATCGCATACTGTCTAAATCCTCAGACGTAAACAACGCAATGCACAAATCCTCAAAGCGGTAAACATTCGAATCGTACTTTGTATCATAAGAAGAGACTAAAACTCCTTTTCCCCTCTGACAATCCTGAGTCTCGGATCGACAAGGGACATAAAATCCAACCCATTCTCCACTGACGCACAAGTCAATAAACCACTGGGAACGAGATCTCCTCATTATCGACGAAAAAAAAAGTGAGAAGAAAAAGGACATCTATCATTCTCTGACGAGAAGGGTCAATCTTCCTCTGACAAAGGAAGAGTTTTGTCCTCTATTGACGTCGGGATCTGTCCTACTGATGAAAGCTCAGTATTGTCCTGCGCTACCAAAGAGCGACGGCGATGGTGATCGTTTATCGTCAGTAACTGCTTTACCGGTCATTGGAATAAAAAAAAAATAGTTTTTTCAGGGATGAAACATCCCCCCTTTAATCGTTACGTTTATCCACCGATAATGGGTAAATATAATTTCAGCCGGTTTTAAACAATAAAAGCAATATTGCCACGATTATGCAGCATAACATCATTCAACGCGGCAAAATCCAACATGCGATTCAACATCACGAAGTAACATCATAACCGAACCATTTTTGTATGAAAGCAATTGTATAAACGCACATACATACACACACACACAAACACACACATTGACAGAATGGACAAAACTAAATTTAACGACTTAAAAGTCTGTAAAATTAAGAAAAGAGTTTCGAACGACCGCAAAGGGACCTCTAGGCGAAATGTCCTTAAAAAAAATCCTAGAGCAATGAAAGGCAAGAAACGGGCTCACCCAGCATTTTGCTGGAGGAAAATAAAACCCAACATTATCATATGCTCAGGGAACAAACAGCTCTGCAGAAACCTTTGATCAGCTAAAAAAGAGCAAGAACTGAGGAGATAACTAAGGAGGTATTTGCTTGGCACCATAACTGACCCAGAGAACTTGCGCATAGCAACGGTTTGCAATGCACAGCCCCCCCGGCCGCCCCCGGGAGGCAACAGACATGATTCCTGCTTGTAGCCGTGCGCCTGAAATGCCTGGGATTCTCGGCAATTTCATGGATAACTACGTTTTATGTGAAAGGAAACGGGAGGCGAGACAACTTAATGGCATTACCCTGACTGGATCTGAAGATGGGAAAAGGGAAAAAGCCTGGACGGGAAGAGGGCGAATCCAAATTTCACTATTACTATTATTATTATTATATTATTATTTTTTTTTTTATCACAGTCACCCTAATCGACTGGGTGGTTTTCCTAGTGTGGGGTGAGCTGTTTCTAGGAGCACACTCTCCTGCATGAGTCCTGGAGCTACTTCGGCATCTAGCTTTTCCAGGTTCCTTTCCAGGGATCTTGGGATCGTGCCTAGTGTCCCTATGATTATGGGTACAATTTCCATTGGCCTTATTATTATTATTATTATTATTATTATTATTATTATTATTATTATTATTATTCAGAAGATGAACCGCATTTATACGGAACAAGCCCACCAAAGGGGTCACTGACTTGAAATTCAAGCTTCCAAAGAATATGTTCACTAGAAAGAAGTAAAAGAAGGCAGAAGAAATAACTTATCAGAAAAAGAAAAAAAATTTAATTAATATTTAATAGACACAAAATTTAAGTAAATTTTAAAATACAAAAATTGCTTAAGAGTAGTAATGCACTGCATCCTCGTTTAGAATTTTGAGGTCAAATAGCATGACATCCTTAGGACGAATGTTCCACAGCCCAACGGTGCGAGGAATAAAGGACCTCTGGAACGGAGAAGTTCGACAGTCACCCACATTGATGCAGATGCAACCTACCAAACCAGTATGTAAAAAATTCAAAGATTACCGAAGACCCTTTCGACATTAACTAAAAGACGAAATTTAGGTCGGGAAAAGATAAATATTACTATAGTAGATTCACATCAACCGTGCATTTGACGTCTAGGCCAGTCCCTTACGACGCTCCTGATTGGCTGTTGATAAGCCAATCACAGGGCTGGAAACTCTCACTCTCTTAAGAGAGAGTTCATATAGGCAGGATATATGTTCCACCTCTCCTGAAAGACGTATCCCTCAGGAGAAGTGGGACAAACATCCTGCCTATGTGAACTCCCTCGAAAGACTGAGAGTTTCCAGCCCCGTGATTGGCTTATTAACAGCCAATAAGGGACTGGCCTAGACATTGGATGAACGGTTAACGTGAATCTACTATAGGATCTATGACTCCTCCATATTGCGTGTGATGTCATGGCACTGATAAACATCACGATATGTAGAGAGATACGGGATAAGAACATTTTGCGTATTCCAATGGAGCCTGGGACTCTGACCGTATAGACAATATCTTCCTCAAGGCAACGATAAAGCAGATTAAGACAATTAACAGAACCAACGTCGGCTTAGCGGTGACCCTAGGCATCACCTAAGGGCATATCTCTCACCACATATTCCGCCAATGTTACTCTTCTTCTGTCATTCACTACTTGATATGGTGGAAGTCAGTCCACCGAAATATAGTCCTTAGTGTTAAACCAGTGTGTGTTAGTGGGCCTTTTATATTTGATATCATATCATATGATATATAATTATATCTATATATATATATATATATATCTATATATATATATATATAATATATACATATATGTATATATATATAAACAGACATGCACACACATAATACAATTTCCCATAAAATATGGAAATGCAACATAGAAACCCCCTCATTCCAACATCCCACGAGGTCCCATTATTAAACCCCAACAGAATCCCAGCGCCATGGCAACAGAAGCCATGGCTGACTGACTTGCTTTCAACCCAAACCAACGGCGGGGCCAAATATACTACTAGGCATTCCTCCCCCCGACCCTACCCCTTCCAACTAACTATTCCCCAGTCCTACTGGAACCCATCCACCACCCATCCCAGCCGTGTAACGTTCTCCGGGCCGTTCTGAACGTAATCTGCCGCTTACACGTTCCGTCAATTTTCCCTATTGGAATTTTGGAAAGGAAGGAGCGACTTAAAAAAAAAAAGTTAAAAAAAAAAAGTGCAAAAAATGGGAGACGAAAAAAAAAGGGAAAGTTTCGAATTGGAAATTCGAATTGAATTCGGCTGGAAAGCAAAGAATGCAAGAAAAACAGTTGAGAAGTAAAGGATCCATGGAATTGACGACGGGAAGTAAAAAGGGAAAAAAAAGAAAAGGGGGAGGGGGGGGTGGCCTGTGATTGAGTTCTGAGAAAAATAGGGAGAGAAAGTGTGGGCGAGAATGTCGTCAGCATCATCAAAACATTCTCTTCTCTCTCTCGTCTCTCTCTCTCTCTCCTCTCTCAAAAATACACAAACGCACACAAACGCCTTAATCACAAAAGCTAAAACTATACAAATAAAATTTTTTTTTTAGCAATTATTGGTAAGTAACAACACTGACTATAAATACCATCAACACAATTTAACAAGAAAAAAATATACATAAAAATCATAAGTACAATAAAAAAATTTATTATTACAGCAGCCGTCAACACCAAAATATTATTATTATTATTAATATTATTATTATTTTATTATTATTATTATTATTATTATTATTATTTATTATTATCAGCCACTAACCATATCCAACCTATTGTAAATCATATTTCTTATCCAGTACACATAAACAAATCAACTAATTACTGAGAATTGTTTTTACAATCATCCGTGTATTCAACGAATCTAAATACGTTAACTGGAACTGAACCTTCTTTTGTCTATTATAAAAAAAATCCACTGGATGGGAATTTAAAAAGCCCGTACTCATGTGGGTTTGTTTATTTAATTTTTTTTCTACAAAAGTCTTACGGGATAGGAAATTTGAAAGCCCGACCCTGGAGCAGCCCGGAAGCTTAATAAATTAAATAAGTCAAAACGAGACTAAAGTATTCGTTAAATAAAGGACGACGGGATGGGGAAGCGAAAACCCCGCATCTAGAGAAAGGTCTTCGAGCAAAGGCCGACGGGAAGGAGAACCAAAAAGCCCGACTCTAGAGACTAGAGAGAGAGGTCCTACAGCAGAGGCCGACGGCATGGGGAAGCGAAAAACCCCAAATCTAGAGAGAGGTCCTACAGCAAAGGCCGACGGGATGGGGAACCAAAAAGCCCGACTCTAGAGACTAGAGAGAGAGGTCCTACAGCAGAGGCCGACGGCATGGGGAAGCGAAAAACCCGAATCTAGAGAAAGGTCTTAGAGCAAAGGCCGACGGGAAGGAGAACCAAAAAGCCCGACTCTAGAGACTAGAGAGAGAGAGGTCCTACAGCAGAGGCCGACGGCATGGGGAAACGGAAAGGGATGATTGCCCTGGAGCAAAGACTGACGGGATGGGGAGCCGAAAAGCCCGACTCTAGAGACTAGAGAGAGAGGTCCTAGAGCAAAGGACGACGGGGGCGGGGCATAACTTGAAAAAGCCCAAAATGTTAAAGAGGTCCTTGTGCAAAAGTCGAATGAGACGGGGGGGAGGGGGGAGTGGGGAGGGGGGGGGGGCGGTTCTCGAGAGGCTCAAACGCGGAGCCAATCCTTCCGGCAAATGAAGAGCGAGAAGAAGACGAAGATGACTCGAGTGTCCTCTTGACCTCAAATGGAGGGATCGTTCCATCTCCGCCCTAATTAGGGAGGTTGTAGGAATCGAGGAATACAAACACTGCAGGAGAGAAATTCAGCATCCTGGAGGAGACCGAAGCAAAAAAACGTGGTTACCGAAACTCGCGGTGCGGAAATTAAAATCCTCTGAATCGTTTTATCAGGTGCTTTAAAGACGGCAAATTTTCGAGGTCTAATGAACAAAATATTTTCGCCAAAATTATTATGTTTTCGCCTAATTTTCCGATAGTGAAGGAAAAGCTGTACCTAAAATTTACAGGCCTAATTAACAAAATATTTTCGCCAAAATTTTTATGTTTTCGCCTAATTTTCTGATAGTGAAGTAAAACCAATAACTAAAATTTACAGGCCTAATTAACAAAATATTTTCGCCAAAATTTTTGTCTTCGCCGAAATTTTTTATAGTGAAGTAAAAGCTATATCTAAAATTTCGAGGCCTAATTAAAATATTTTCGCCAATTTTTATATTTTCGCCGAAATTTTTTATAGTGAAGTAAAAGATATAACTAAAGTGATGAGAAATGGTATTAGGGTAGAAAAAATATACGTTATCTATTAGGTTAAAATTTTTATTAGGAGAAAAAAAATGTATTCGGATTTTCATTTCTTTCCGTTTTCCTTCGTCTTTACATGATATTACGGTGGAAGCTTGATTTGTATTTAGCTTAGTATATTCTCACCTCCGCAAGAATTATGGCTGGAGGCAAATAGACTACTGAAAATTCCACATGAAGTGGTAATGTTGAGAATCCAATGTTTTTTTTTTTTATTTTCTAATCTATAGGGTATAACAACTAAAAATCTGCCGAGTGACACATTGTCACCTTTGGGGAAAATTATCTATGCACTAAGTAAGTTTGAGGTATTTATGCGACAAAAAATCTCTACAAGTTTATACTTCTACGTGACATTTTTATCAAACTCTTCTTTCGAACAGGTAAATAGTTTTATTAATTGTTATTTGGAAAAATACATGGCCATAATTGAGAAGAAAATTACTAATATTCAGAAAAAAGCCTTGTGAAAAATCAATTAAAGACGTATAAATAGTTATCATTATTACACCGCACAAACTGTGATAGATCGTTAATGCATTTAGCTAGCTATCATTTAAAATGTTTCTAAGAGTAGCCTTTTCTTCATTTTTTTTCTTATTCTTTTTCACTTCTATCTTTCATCGGTTTAGCGAATCGGTTCAAACACTCGACTGAACTTTTACATCGACAAAACAATGTACATCCTAGAGGTGCCCTTCACTCAACTGCAATTTGTACTTCCACATATATTCCCTTCAATAGCACAAGAACATTTAATAAGCTGCAGAAAATATTCTGGAGCACATCATACTCCTTTGGGTGAGGTAACTGACACTAGAAAAGTATGATTAGGGTCAAATTCCCACCCATAGTCAGTCGGGTCCATAACAGGTGGATTGGCTTTATCAGCACATTTCCATCGGGCAGCCTGTAGGTGACACCGGTAAACATGGTATCTAAATGCAGTTGGAGGCAGTGTCTTTAACAGGGGAGCTCCTATAACTTTTTTTTCTGTCATACCGCATACCTAATGTCAAACATAGTGTCAGAGGCTTTTGACAGTATGCCGTAGCAGCGTGATATAAAAGTAGTTGCATATTGTATTACATCCGACAAATTTGCATTGAAGTATCACCAAGCCCACCAATCTGGTAACCTTGCCTTACAACATTTACAACAGCTGCCTTTCCTATTCGATGTCATTGTGATGTGTCGCAACCAGATAAAGCTTGTGCTGCTAAAATGTTTGGAACTCTAGGGTGGTGTTTTTCAACACTAGCTTTGATGTTTATTTGACTCCGTCCCCCAGAAATCGCTTCCATCATTACTGAACACTTTAGGTTATGCTTGTGGTAATGGTGAAATAAAAGTCCAAAAACATCTGTATCATCACATATTATCAACTCCAGCCTTTATTAAATTGAACAGCTGATGGATTATTATGACATTAGCTTCTTCTTGAGTGCTGTGAAGGTCCTCATGTGGTTCCTCTTGGCCATTTTGAATAAGAGTGGAGATGGGAGAAGGCCCAGTGATCACTAGCTTATTTTTGTGACTTCTTTCTACAACTTTCTCTGTCAGTCTCTGAATGATATACTGAATGACCTGGATTTTGTTTATGGTGACAGTGAGAGAGAGAGAGAGAGTCACACTTTGACTAGGGAGAGGGCTGATCATACTAAGTTTGTATTTTCTACTACTTGACGTGGCTCTTGACACTCTTGTATCCTTTTTGACACTAACTTATCAAGTCTTTCCAGTATGTATGAGCAATAAGCATTACAATAGTTACTAACAGTTCCTTTATTGGGCCAAGTTATTACCCACGTTATTGAGATGGCTTTTGTAGCAGTCTTTATCTGGTATATTCTCTTTGCATTCATTTACAATGGTGGAAGCAATAGTTTTTACAGCTGTTTGAACATCATCATTCTCTTCTTCTTTTGACAGCTTTATGGGATGACTTGCAGATGATTTATGAATAATAATACTAGCGTAACTATAAGCAGGCAGCACTATGTACTCGTTTTCTAAAATATCCATAATGGTGTTCATAAACTGACGACACCACGGGCAATATAAACTTGATGAAGATTAACTGAATTTCATATCTGGGAATAGTCTTTTTTCATTTCAGTTACACAAGCATGTAGTGCAGGAGTATTATCTATGTCAGTCATATCTGAAGAAGAGCTCTCTTTTTACAGTATTTTGGTTTAACAAACGTTTGATAGCATTTTCGGTGGTATTGTCCATCTGCAACATGAAGATCTGCTGTTGCTCCACTTGGTCAAGTTCTGCTTCAGAGCCCCACTGATCATTACGCAATTTACAGACATTTAATATAGCTCTTTAAAAGATTTCTGTATCACCATGGCCTGATGTGCGGCACACTGATGCCTGGTCACACCTTTCAGGATGGCACGGATCAGGTGTAATTGTACAGTCATTTCCACAAAATATACAATGTTCTTTAAGTATGATTATTGCCATGTACCTTTTCTCTTCTTTCTTTAGGGGGAAGTTGGGGCAATGGGTTATTGCTTCTGATGTTTTTTTAAGTTTCGGGGGATATGCAGAGAAGATGTTTAAGTTGATATACAGTCTTTGAGAGATCCCATTACTGTATCTGGATCCAAGCTGTCATACAATTTATCACTTCTCTTTTAACTTGCTTGTATCATTCTATTCGTTGATGTTTCCTTAATATCAGTTAAAGTGCCTTTACAAAAGGGATGATCTTTCAAAATACAATCGTTCATCCTGGAAAAGAATTGTATTTTTCTCTAAAATTTGTTGCTCATGAAAAATCAAATGGCGATAATTCACTAGCTGATATACTAAAGTTATAAAAGGGAAAGGTGTACAAATGTAGCCTATATCAGCGATATATTTAACAGTATGCTAATATTTAAACTAAAGAACAAACAGTTGATAATTCATAAAAGCCTGATGAACCAACCTTTATCTAAAGTTCTTAAAAGTAATCCTTATACTACAAGTGTCTTCATAAATTTCACCTTATCTTAAAATCTGAAAAAGAAAAATTATTATCTGCAGTTCTATGAATAACTAAACTCATAATTATAATTTCTAACGCATATCAAACACATTCCGAATGTTTATGAGCAAAACACATTTCATAAGAAAAAAAAATTACGTGATATTAGAGCCAATCTAAAAATTGTGCCAAAAACGATTATTTTATTATTGGTCATTTAAAAAAATTCCCCAATAGTGACAAGGTGTCACCCGGCATTTCCTGACTCTCCAGACCCTAATGGTATCAAAACAACGGAAAAACTTTAGATTCTCAACATTTCCCTTTCAAGTGAAATTTTGCCATTTTTTCAGTAGACTGTTTGTTTGTTTGTATGGTGCTTTTACGTTGCATGGAACCAGTGGTTATTCAGCATCGGGACCAACGGCTTTACGTGACTTCCGAACCACGTCGAGAGAGAACTTCTATCACCAGAAATACACATCTCACTCCTCAATGGAATGGCCGGCCGAGTATCGAACCCGCGACCACCGAGGTGGGACGCTAATACCATACCAACCACGCCGCTGAGGCGCTTTTTTTTTTTCAGTAGACTAAAAGGAAGTATGATGGCCCCAATTTCGTAATGAAACAGTCACTTCCATGTCAAAGGTCACCGTATGTTTTTCCCTAATGTGTTCAGCTAAAAAATTCGTATGTTTTTCCCTAATGTGTTCAGCTAAAAAATTCAAGTCTAAAATTACCAAGAAGGGTCAAAATCAGGTATCATCATTACGTGGTTGTGAGCCTTTATGGTAATGTCCGCAAATTCTCTCATTTCATTTCCAGTGCGCTCAAACAAGCTCGTATATTTATAAGCCGATATTTATAATTCGCGCTCAAACACATAATGAATGTAAACATCTTAATAATAAATGGTTTCCCACACCCCTTAATACAATAACAAATGAAAAAGATCAAAACATACTTGTACGCATTCCTCGATCGGGAGATGAAACTCCAGAATTACTCACCTGTAAAAAGAAAAGAAAATAATTGTTAGTGATCGTACGAAACCTTAGGAAAAAATACATTTATTTCTATCATTGTTATGCAAAATACGATATCGAAATATGGAGAATCTTTTGCAAAATACGATATCGAAATATGGAGAATCATTTGTAAAATACTACGCAGAAATATGGAGAATCTTCTGCAAAATACGATATCGAAATATGGAACATCCTTTGTAAAATAGTACATACAAATATGGAGAATCTTCTGTAACATAAGACATAATTGCTCGGTAAAAAAAAAACAAGTAACTCACTGCTTAAGTACACTTACGGAACGATAACTCGTGTTCCGTATAACGTGACATTGATTTACTGGTAATCATTTCGTCGATAAGGCACATCGACTATCAATATGTCGTGTGAGCATGGTACATGCGTTCTTCATAATGCGTAACAAGGGGGATTATGTACAGTGATATATATCTATATATATATATATATATATATATATATATAGTATATATATATATATATATTATAATATGGAAAAGAAATAACAAGAAATCGACAAAATATTTCCCTCGTGTCCATCCTAGGAGGAGGAAGAGGAAGAGGAGGAGGAGGAGGAGGGAGAGAGAGAGAGAGAGAGAGTGAGAGAGAGAGAGAGAAAGATAGAGAGAGAGAGAGAGAGAGAGAGAGAGAGAGATTTAGCCCATTCCCAAGAGTAAGTCTACCCATTTAGAAGAAGAAGCAGACAGAGAGAGAGAGAGAGAGAGAGTGCTCTAAACCATTCCCACGCTTAAGTTTTACCCATTTAGACGAAGAAGAGAGAAGAAGAGAAGAGAGAGAGAGAGAGAGAGAGAGAAGAGAGAGAGAGACGCGCGCTCTAAACCATTCCCAAGCTTAAGTTTATTCATTTAGAAGAAGAAGAAGAAGAAAAAGAAGTAGTGAGAGAGAGAGCGAGCTCTAAACCATTCCCACGCTAAGGTTTACCCATTTAGAAGAAGAAAAAGGAGAGAGAGAGAGAGAGAGAGAGAGAGAGAGAGAGAGCTCTAAACCATTCCCACGATTAAAGTTATCCATTTAGAAGAAGAAGAAGAAGAAGAAGAAGAAGAGAGAGAGAGAGAGAGAGAGAGAGAGAGAGAGAGAGAGCAGCTTATATCCCATCCCTGCCCTCCTCCTCCTCCTCCTCCTCCTCCTCCTCCTCCTCCATCCCTAGCAATCAGAAAAACAAACAAAGCGGGAGGGGATTTGTAGAAGACTTTTTTTTATTTCACATAAACATTTCCTGGGGACAGGTAATCTTTTGTGTGTCTTAGAACTTGAATATTTTGTCGTCCCAAGTCGCGTCACATCGCAATAAAATGAAGTTCACTGTGCAGACAAACAAATAAATTTCCCACGTGGCAAAATCATATCGATTCATTATAAAAAAAACTGAAGTCACATTTTGGAAAATAATAATAAAAGAAAATGGTTTCTTATGAGTATTTACTTTCCATATATAAATCTTTTCAATTGCAAAGTACTGAATAAACAGAATATCTAAAACAATGGATTAAATAAACGAAAAAAATAAATACATAAATATATTAAAAAATATTAATAATACAAATTTATTTTTCATGTGGTAAAATTAAGTAAATTCATCATAATAACTAAAATCACATTTTAAAAAATCAAAGAAATGGATTTCTATATTTATGCGTTTTCGATAAATAAATATTTCAGAATTCACAAAATTGAAAAAAAAAAACAAATATCCACAACAATTACTTAAATCAATACACAACCCAATAAAAAACAAAAATTATAAAACAAGTATATGTACAAACAAATTAATTTTTCCCGTAGCTAAACTAGGCAGATTTATTACAAAAACCAAAGTCACATTTTAATATATCTAAAAAAAAAAAATAATAAAGACCTCACAGAAATGAATCCGTTTAGATTTCACAGTACTGAATAAATAAAAAAAAATAACCAACCCAATTAATTAAATAAAAGAAGGAATAAATACATAAAATATTAATAAAAACAACGCACTTTACAAGAATCATCAACTTTGGACATTCTCAGAAGGACCTCTTGACCTCCCCTATATTTAGGGAACGTGGCTATTATTCACGACACACTGCCTGGATGAAGTTGCCATATTTACAGAACATAAACCACCTACAAAAGGTGAATACTAAATGGAGAAGAGAGAGAGAGAGAGAGAGAGAGAGAGAGAGAGAGAGAGAGAGAGAGAGAGAGAGAGAGAGAGATTTCCCCGAACTGAATCTCAGGAGCTACAGGAAATAGAATATCAAGGATACTGGATGATGTCAACAGATATTTCCTCGTTATTAATCATTCCTCATCACAAAGTAACATTGAAGAAAATTGCTTAACACAGTACACATTTAAAAAAAATAAAATGTAAAAAATATAAATTTCAAAAATTTTCAAAAAATTTAAAAAACTTAAAAATTTTCTAAAAATAAAAAAATTAAAAGAATTTCCAAAATAAAAAAATAAAAAAATTTAACACAATTAAATTTTTTTTTTAAATATTTCAAGTCGTGATATGAAAGTAAATTGTCCTTCTGAAACACCTCACACCTAAGGTTATATTATTATTATTATTATTATTATTATTATTATTATTATTATTATTATTATTAGAAGGCAGTAGGTCATTCCCTAGAAATGTCCTGTTGAAAAAGGCTGGTTGTATTAACAAATGGAATACTTTATGACAAGGAATGAAATAAACACAAGAGAGAGAGAGAGAGAGAGAGAGAGAGAGAGAGAGAGAGAGAGAGAGAGAGCGCGCTTGGAATTAACAACTGCAATACTTTATGAAAGGGAATGAAAAAGAAAATACCAGCATTCCCTAACCTAAAAGGACCGTCTTTGCCAGCCTTCTGTACAAAATCTCAAAAAAGAAGAAGAAAAAAATAAAACCATTTTCGGCTTCCACTGACAATGTGTCACTGTGGTATGCTTCCCAGTTTCCAAGGGTAACAAAAGAGCTCCTAACACGAGAGCAAACTGACAGGAAACCAAAGTGTTTTTGGCAAAATTGGTAAAATCTGGTTATTTGGTTATTCAGTTACTTCCTTGACCCAATTACATCCTAATATATAAACACACACACATACACAGGCATATATATGTATATGCATATAAATACATAATATATGTAAATATATATGAGATCACGTTAGTTTTATGAAGAACTGGAATCGTCGAAAAACCCCATACACTATAGAGCGAGATGGTTCCCATAAGGACAATTTACCTGAAAGTTCATCGACTCCCATACAATATTTTGGGTGTCAGGTTAGTTTAGATGCGTTGGCTTTGGAATGAAAGACAGAAAAGGTGGCAAAGTGTTGAATGGTGTAGGTGTAGGTAGCCTGGCGTGGACCTCCGATTTATCAAAATCTGTCCAAGAGATATTTTGTAATTACAAGACGTGAGAAATATACTATTTTTCTATGATAATGGAAGATACTAAAGTGAAAATGTCTGGCAGGAAAAATATTGTAATAAAATAAAAGCCATGAAAATGAATAAAATGAGAGAAAACAAAAAGACATTGACATCACCTATTCTCCTCTCTCTCTCTCTCTCTCTCTCTCTCTCTCTCTCGTCTCGTCTCTCTCTCATCTCATCTCTCTCTAACTCTCTCGGTCGTCTCTCTCGGGTCTGTTTAATCTCTCTCTCCGCGTTTAATCGGAATTTTAACAGCCCAAGTGACACACTTTAGAAGCATCCTAAGTAGGAGGGGCGGGGAGGGATGGGGAAGAGAGAGAGGGGGGAAGAGAGAGAGGGGGGGGAGGGGAGGGGGGAGGGGGAGAGAGGGGGTGACTTCATCTAAAAGGAATTATCAAATATTAAACCACCATAAAACTGTTCTTTTCTCGCCTTACAAAACTGGCAAATATAGAGAGAGAGTGGATGTAACAACATTAGCTCCCGAGGTATTACCACTTCAACCTGAACTCAAGACTTGACGAAGGAGTTTAATTGCCTCTTTTGATGACAAAATTAAAGGCTTTAAGCTGACAATAATTCAGACTTTAGTAGTTTAATAATTAGGTCCAATACGAGGTGAAGAGGATTGTTAAACCATGAATCTGCACGATATGAAGGTGTTAAATAAACACGGAATGTGTCATTACTAAGTGTCAATAATTATGCCTTTCAGCTTGAAAACGGTTGTGGCTTCACGTACAGCTTGTTTTTTTTCTTCTTAGTTAAAAGGCTTTAATAAATCTTGATGCTGACTTCTGTTTATGACTTTAATAAAACCAAGTTTCCCAGGAACTACTACTACCTTTTTTTTTATTATTAAGAAGACAAACACCAAGAGGGCGGAAAACCTTAATATGATAATATCCTCTCCCTTAAGCTTTCTGTAAAAGAAAACTACTGAGTTGGCTATTTTTCTGTCCGCCCTTAAAAAGTGCTGAGGCTAGAGCGCTGCAAATTGGTATGGTGATCACCCACCCTCCAACTATCAAACATACCAAATCTCAGCCTTGTAACCTCAGTAGCTTTTATTTTATATAAGGTTAAAGTTAGCCGTTATCGTGCGTACGGCAACGCTATAGGTGTCAAACAACTTAGGCCGTGGCTGAAAGTTTTATACAGCATTACAGGCTGTAAAGAAAACTCGATCGCGCCGAAGAAACTTCAGCGCATTTATTACTGGTTTATTTGTTGTGCATATCGCTGTGATAACATTATAGAAATTGTTTTTCCTCACATCCCACTAGTTATTCAACTTTTCCTCGACAACATTCCATGAACGAGACCTGCTTTCTAAAACACTATTAATCTGATCAGTCATTTAATTACTCTTCTCTTACACAGAGCTTCACCATCGACCCTACCATTTCAGTCAGAATTATCCGTTTTCTTTTGTTACACACTATCGCATTCGTTGGAATTCTTTCTATCCTCGTCTTTTCAGTCCAACACGAGGATAAAATCAGCGATTTGCACGGCCGCACGAAGCAGCCAATTAATTAATTCAGCGTCGCTAAATGGTTTTCTAATTGCAGAGCATTTACAGACCCCGTTCTGCGGTACAATGGTCCTTCATAATTCTACTGCAAACAACCGTGAACCTGATGTCGAGGCCAGTCCCTTACGACGCTCCTGATTGGCTCTTGATAAGCCCAATCACAGGGCTTTTAACTCTCAGTCTCCCTCGAGAGTTCACGTAGGCGGGATGTATGTTCCACCTCTCCTGAGGGATAGGTCTTTCAAAAGTATCCCTCAGCAGAGGTGGAACATGCATCCTGCCTATGTGAACTCTCTCGAGAGAGACCAAGTTTCCAGCCTTGTGATTGGCTTATCAACAGCCAATCAGGAGCGCCGTAAGGGACTGGCCTAGACATCAGATGCACGGTTGATGTGGATCTACTATAGCAATATTATGTCCGGTGCCTAATAATTCTAAGATCTTTTCTAGCTAGTGACCCCAAGGGTTTTAACCCGGTATGTTTCCACCTTCGCGGCGTGGTTATGACAAGCCCGTTGGGGATTACCTTAAAAACACAAACAAAAGACTGTCAATATATTGAAGATAATGACCCCTAAAAATTATTAAGTTCCAGATAACGACCCATAATTCTATTGCACCTTGACCTTGACAATGCCTATACTCTGTTTTTTTCAATCTGTCCATCCGCCTGTGGTATTTGAGCATGGTAACACTGCATCCCGGGCATTAAATAATATCCTATTTCGAATATTAACGGTGTAATTCGCATACAGTAAATTATTAAAACACTTTTCAGTTGCAAATGTACACCCAGATATCCTTTTATTTACCTAAAACTTAGACATAGAGTAACTATTTAAAGCCCGAGACGCAGTGTTACCATGCGAAAACACCACAGGCAGATAGACAGATGGAAAAAAAAAACAGACTATAGTGTCCAATGTACTCAGAATCATAACGGAAGATGTTTTTCAAATGCAGTTGCAAAATGAATTTCAATGTCTTTGACAATCTATGGCGCCATGACTTTACGAAACTAACTGCGCCATGGTCTTAAAACCATTTAATCACAAAACGTCTTCCATGCTCTGGTCGCACAATGCCACTAATTATTCAAAAACCTCAATACGCTTAATCATTCTACAAGCGTACGATTTTAAATAACGAAATCGTTTCACCGCGCTCATTAGCCGAGATACGTGATCGTAATAATTCCCTACATTTTATGCAAATTCACATAATGACAAGAGACGGGGCGGGAGTGTATCCTCTCATCAAATAAACTGCTAATGAGTCTTGCTTCACAAGTCGCACTTATTTTCAAGAGCCGGATTCGACAGGGAGGTTCTCGCTTGAGCGATTATGGAAAAGCACCGAATCAAGAATATAAAGCTGAAGATTTAAGAATTATTTTTTAAGGCACGTTCATGAAAGATGAAGGGAAGAAGGGAAAAGGCTAGATATTGTGTAAGCTTTGATGCACACGTACGGGGAGAGAGAGAGAGAGAGAGAGAGAGAGAGAGAGAGGAGAGAGGTTCGGTAAGCTAGATGCACCCATACGGAGAGAGAGAGAGAAGAGAGAGAGAGAGAGAGAGGTAAGCTAGATGCACACATACGGAGAGAGAGAGAGAGAGAGAGAGAGAGAGAGAGAGAGAGCAAAAAAATTTAAGTGGCTATAAAACCTAACTATACTTAAAACTTTCCTTTATGGATCTAGACTGCCTTTGCTTCAGCCCACCTACCTTCCTTCCTTCCTTTCTTTCTTTTTTCTTTCTTTCACTCTCTGCAAAACTGAAACTGAAAAATCGAATGGATTTCCAGAGCAGTGAATAAAAACGTCCTCGAGAGGTTCTTGTAAAAGCTAGAATAAAATGAATTCAATAGAGACATTTGAAGTTATGTGAAACGAAAATATTTTCTAATTCGGGTATTCATAAAATGTTGGCGAGAAACGCCCCCTTTTTTTGTAATGCAGCAATGGCGTGGGATTTGTTGGTTGGCTGAAGATACCTGAACGTATTTGAAATGTTTTTCTCTTGGGTAGTTCTGAATTGAACTGAATTGAATTTAGAATTCAGGCTAAAGGCCAAGCACCGGGACCTATGAGGTCATTCAGCGCTGAAACGAAAATTGACACAGTAAAAGGGTTGAAAGGTGTAACAGGAGGAATACCTAGCAGCTGCACTGTGATAATTGTTAAAAGAGGGTGGAAGGTGAGATAGAATTAAGAGAATATGAAAGGAGGTACAGTAAAAAGGAACGAAAGGGATTGCAAAGAGTCTTAAGTAAAGCCTACAGTGCACCGCATGAGGTGCAATGACGGTACTAACACCCTACGGGGCTTGGGTAGTGGGTTGACGACATATCTAAAAACAGAAAACTTTTAATGAAAAAAACAAGTCCAAGGGAAATATTATGGAAGAGAGAGAGAGAGAGAGAGAGAGAGAGAGAGAGAGAGAGAGAGAGAGAGAGAGAGAGAGAACTGTTTCTGGTTAAGACCTTAAGACCCATCGGTGCTTGACATTTTACCGGGGTCACAGTCATTAACCTTCGCCCCCCTAAACCGCCCCCCCCCCCGCCCCCCAATTGAAAAAAAAAACTCAGCACGGGGGGGATTTTAGTCTCGTATTTGAGGCTTCTTCAATAGCATCACAGTTTTATCAAGCGATTCTGATTTTGAATAAGTTTTCGTCTTATCACCAGCTTCATTCTTGTCAAGTTACTTCTATATTCGTTCTATACAAATGCGTATATTGTTCTGATTAAGACATTCCATCCCCAATCTCTCTCTCTCTCTCTCTCTCTCTCTCTCTCTCTCTCTCTCTCTCTCTCTCTCTCTCTCTAACAGAATTCTTCCTTCAGTAATTATAAGGGATTAAAGGTGATGTGCGCCCACGCCGAATACTTGTGAAGGATAATGAGGTATTCCAGAAAAGAACACAAGGAACGCTCAATGAATGAGGCGAAAAAAAGAAATATATATAAAAAATGCTAAAATATGAAATATTCAAGCACGAAGACGTCACAAGCGATGCCAGAAATACGACTCGAAAGGTCAGAGGAAGTCGTTTCAATTTGGTTTTCAAAAAGCGTAGGCCATTAAGACCGAATTTTGTGCTATCGGCGCCACATCACATTCTGGTAAAGAAAAGAAAAAATAAAGAGAAAAAAAGGCCCGAAAAATCAAGTACAGACACCACACCCAAAAGTTACAGTAATTAGGTGCCGTAGTCTGCAGGCTTTCGAGGAAATTTCCAGGAATTCCATATTCAAACTTCTGCTCAAAGCCGCCTGTATCTATAACAACAGCAGCAAGGACAAAAAAAATTGAATAAAAAAAAAAATTAAATTAAAAAAACGCTATCTTTCCATTGCTGATGCGGATACGAATAAACAGAAAAGTCAACAGAAAATACTTCCGACAATTTCTAATAATCATCAAAATTCATACTGAAAATCGGGCCAGAGGCTCGTGAAAAACCTTGGCGACTTCTGTAGGCCTTTAAGTGAGGTAGGCACAAATAGCTTGAGAGGCCTATAGCTTCTGCCTTTGTAATTTAACCTGCCATTCTCCTCCCCCCCCCCTCTCTCTCTCTCTCTCTCTCTCTCTCTCTCTCTCTCTCTCTCTCTCTCTTTTAACCTTGGGACTGGGCAGGAAAATGAGATTAGGATACAAGCCCAATTACCTTTGTAACCATGACAAATCAACAAATGAACTTTCTTTCTTTTTTGGCATTTCTCAAGAATAAATATTACAAACGAAAATCTAAAAAATGAATTCTTGAAAAATGGCCGATTTTTCGTTCGTAGAACCACGTCCAGAGGTCCAAACACACACACACATGCGCACGCGCACGCGCAGACAATCTGCCGAGATGAGTTCATGATCTCTCTTAGATACTCGAACCTAAATTCGAGATGCAATTAAAAGTCGAATCTAGTAAAGACAAATTCGGAAAATGCCCATCTGCAAGTAGTCACTCCTCTCGAAAGTATGTCAGCATCTATACTGTGTTTTTTTCCATCTGTCCATCCGCCTGTGGTGATCACGCATGGTAACACTGCGTCCCGGGCTTTAAATAGTTACGCTATGTTTAAGTTTTAGGTAAATAAAAGGATATCTGGGTGTACATTTGCAACTGAAAAGTGTTTTAATAATTTACTGTATGCGAATTACACCGTTGACATTCGAAATAGGATATTATTTAAAGCCCGGGACGCAGTGTCACCATGCGCAAACACCACAGGCAGATGGACAGATGGAAAAAAACCGAGTATAGTTATTGTTCCCATCAGTACATCTGCACTTAATGACTTCCTATCTAAAAAAAAAAAAATAAGGACCAGATTCCAATTATTCTATAAATTCAAGCGCACGGACGTATACTCCTAAGCCTTAGCAAGAGGACAGGTTTGGGCATTTGGTTACTTTACAATACCTTGTTAAAGTTAGCATTACAAAAACTTGCAACAATTTGTAGCAGCCAGCTACAAAAGACAGCGGGTCATACTAACATCCGAAAAACAACAAAGTAGGGCAAAAAAAAAAAAAAAATAAAAAAAAAATAATAAATAAAAAAAATAAAAACAATAAAATTTATTCATCAGAAATTCAAAATCGACTGCTAAAACAAAAACGGTGACTTGACGTTTCGATAAGCTTCGGGCAATAAGGAAATACAAAATTGCTAATCTCTGACGGAGGAAAATATTCTCAATTCATAACTGCCAATAATCTAAAAAAAACAAAACAAAAAAATTAATTCCGAACAGTTGAAATTGAATATTCAGGGGATTGATGGGGCAGCGAAATACATTTTCCATTTCCTCTGTCTTCCCAGCTCTCTTCATTTGTTTGCTCGGGATGCATGGATCCGGATTTGAATATCAAATTAAATATTCAATGGTAGTATTAATCTCCTTTTATTCCAAGGATATAAATGACTTGCAATTTAATTTCGCTAAGTTTTTTTTAAAGGCATCGGGACTGAAGTTTTCATGAACGGATTTTTTTTTTTTTTTTTTATAATTCTCCCTTGCATCAAAAGTTAATTAGTACAGCGGACTTAAAATTTAAATATTATTCCTTTAAAACAAAACAAAAATTATTTAAGATTTTGTAAATTATATATGAAAATCTTTTTGATTCAGACGTTTCTTCTACTGTTTACGAATCTATTTAAATAAGAGGCGGAGGAAGAGTATAAAAGAAAATTATTGAAGACAACTAAAACAACCGCTGATTCCACGATACAACCAACTTGAACACTTCTCACTTTCTCTTACGCGTAGTAAGGAGCTTTGATCTCAAAATGAATTAATTCCATAATGATATTCATTCCCAATCCTGGAATCATACATCATTTTTAATTTCATTGTATCTCGTAACCATCATCATCATCGACTTTGAAGACAAGGTATAGATTATACAATTTAGGCCGAAGGCCAAGCGCTGGGACCCATGAGGTCATTCAGGGCTGAAAGGAAAATTGAGAGTAAAGGATTACAAAGGGAAAACCTTGCAGTTGCAATATGACACAATTCTTAGGAGAGGGTGGAAAAAGATGGAAGAAAGAATATGAGAGGAGGTTCAGTAACTCAATGGAGGGAGGGTGGAGGGAGGGGGGCGGAAGAGGTCACCCGGGTATACAACTTTTTTTCCGTGTGACATATCAACACGCGGAATCTTCTTTACAGTATAGGAATAAATACATTACTTCCCCGCTAAAAAGAAAGAAAGAAAAAAAAATTACGATTTCTAATCAAGCGAAAGGAGAGAGACACGAGACATGGGGGGTGGGGGCGGGTGGGGGGTTCATAACGACCTCGTTTGTTAGCGACAGCCTTGTTAATATCAGGACTCCTGACCGGATCCTGCTTACGAACTCGATAACTTGTTCCTCGAGGAACTTCTTCCTCAACTTCAAATGACGCGTCTGAAGTAGCCAGTGAGGGGGCGATCGGATTTTTGTTTGTTTGTTTTGTTTTGTGTTTTATGCAATTCCTTCTAAAATGGCCGCCTTGTCTTCGTTGCACTTTCTAATTTATTAATACTCCAATAATAAGCGACTGCTTGTACATCCTTACCTTAATTTTCTTTTATTAAAACGTAAAATGAAAAGGGGGAGAAGTCTCCTAAATAACTTGCAAAAGCGATATCCAGAAGTTACTGTTACAAGGAGTTACAAGGATTAGGATGTCTCATCCGAGGAGACATTGTGTGCTCGCTTATCTCTAAGAGCAGATTTTACTGTTCTGTTCATTCACAGTGTCCTAATGATTTTGTTTAGCTCTCTTGTAGACCTCTTCCACACTGTTGCTAAAAAGTCCTACTACACAAGAGAGAGAGAGAGAGAGAGAGAGAGAGAGAGAGAGAGAGAGAGAGAGAGAGAGAGAGAGAGGTTATGTTTTCACAAAAAAACCTGTATTTTAGGATAACTTTAGGTAAAAAAAGAGCTTCAAAAGCTACCCATAATCGAGCCACAGCTTCTTCAAGGAAGAGAAAGATACCCAAGTACTGGGAGAAGGAAAGAGGGCGATAATAGCTGTAAGAAAAGTATTATCCACGGCTACTATTCACTGCTTAAGTAAGGAATATCGTTTAAAGAAACTTAACAAAAGGTGTAAATCATAAAAATTCGTTTGAACGAGAAATAAGTAGCCAATGTAAACAGGATTACGAAAATTTACCAACAACCGTAAACGAGTTTTCGATACATTAATATAAACACAAAAATAATGATAAAAATCCGACAGGAAACTAATATGAGACTTCAGGGTCCCTTTGGAGTAGTCAGATTAAAAAAAAGTTGAATAAAATCTAGAGATTCAATCAAGAGATTCAATCAGAATTAATGTCCGAAGAAAAGTATACTTCAATAAAGACTGAAAATATCCAATCACTCGCTTACTCACGAAATAAGCAATTTATTCGGCCGTAAGAATATACTCATTTAGTCACAACAGAATACTATAGTTACCGTTAAAAAGATAATCCTTACACAGTCTACGGGGTCTGCACGACAATTTTCAATAGACCATTTTAAGCAAGCCATACACGTATAGGACTGACACGCTGATTTTACCGAGATTGGCATGAACCGGCCAATCTTTATCGTGTATAGAGGGGAGGGGGTGGGGGGGGGGGGGGGAATAACACAAACCCGGCGAGACTAGCCAGTCCTCTTCACCTTCTTTTCACATGTTCAACCGGACGGGGTGAGTCTAGCCAAGACTGGGTTGACCACCTATTTTGACACGTATTTTACTGCTTACCTTTCAGTAGTCTGCAGTCATAATTTCATTGTGCACAAGAACTGCAGAGCTCTCTTCGATAATAATCTCTCCAAATGATTAAAATCCGTAATAATGACTATATTTATACGATGGACTAAGACTTTATAATTTTCAATGACTCGAAAGTAATGCAAGTGTGTGTGTGTGTGTGTGTGTGTAAAATCTATATATAACTGTGGCATTTGGGATATACTTTTTATATGTTTGTGTACTGAATATAAATACCAATTTGTGAGAGAGAGAGAGAAGAGAGAGAGAGAGAGAGAGAGAGAGAGAGAGAGAGAGAGGGGGGGGGAGGGGGGGGGAAAATAGAAATTGTGTTGTTGGACCCGAACGTACGAGCATGCACGACTTTCCCGTATCCATTTATTTCGTCTCTTTTCTTTCCCCTTTCGTATTAGCCCACGTCCCTCGGCAACTTCAACTCTAAACACGGCATATTAGTGGCGCAAATTCAATCAATCAGTCAATCAACGACTTCAAAGTGGACGCGCACTGTCATGCAGTGGAACATTTTCGGAGCACAGAGTGATGTTACAACTCCGGTGAGAGAGAGAGAGAGAGATAGAGAGAGAGAGAGAGAGAGAGAGAAACTCTGTGTTTGTTACCAAAATAGCAGGAAGTATGATCACATTATTATGACTAAAAGAGAAATCTATATTAAGATATCAAAGAATGTTCACGTATTGATCAGACTAAGAAAGGGTATTGCATAATTTCGAGGTCCTCAATAATGACAAATATAAATATACATCTAAGATTCCTCCTTAATACGTTAATATTACAGCATAAGCCGTGTAACATCACGGTGTAATGCAGAAGAAATCAGACGACCCTGTGAATTAAAGTGTGAGTTACGTCACGCGAAAGAGTTTAAAAATATCCCTTGTGATAATGGACAGAGTTTTCTATTAATATAGAAGCTATGAATAGTAGAGGCTACTGATCACTGGAAAGAATCTCAGATAATAATAATAATAATAATAATAATAATAATAATAATAATAATAATAATAATAATAATAATAATAATAATAATAAATACATCTTACCTCAGCGTTTACTTTTTAACTAGAAATAATTTTCAATGATGAATCTGAAAATTTTTTTTTAAGCTAAGCTAGTTTATCTCATTATGAATAACCTAATTTATTTTGCATTCATTAAGATTGGTGCCATGCAAATGTGAACCGGAGCTTACCGTCATTTGGATGAAATAAGACAATGGTATGCGGAGAGCAGTTACATAGGTAATATGTAACCTAACATCATTGTAAATATGTGATTAGTTGACTTTTGAAACTGCAATGCCAATATGGCATGAAATCAAAATAAAAACCTTAAAATAATCATAATGAAAGCCGAAAAATTATCTTACCTACAAGGTGTTCATTCGTAAATAGTTACACCGTACCAACTCATGAACATCAATCATCTTACGTGTGGGGGTTACAAATCATCTTACCTGGGGGAGGGGATGGGGGGTGCGGGAGGTTAAGCAGCCATTTTACCTGGTGGTCCTCCTCATTTGGAGGCTGGCAAATCATCTTACCTGCAAAGTGTTCACTCATAAAGAGTCACGCCGAACCACCTCAGTCAATCATCTTACCTGTCGGGGCTAACCAAGTCATCTTACCTGGGGGAGGGGATGGGGATGGTGTGGGGGTTAAGCAGTCCTTTTACCTGGAGGTCCTCCTCATTTGGAGGGTGGGAAATCACCTTACCTGGCGGCTGTCCATTCATGGTGGGGGATATGGGCGAAGACCAGTCGGTGAAGTTGACCACCCCGTCCATGCTGGAGGCGCCCCCAAGCGCCCCAAAGACGTACCGCTGGCTGTCGTTGGGCGAGGGCGGCGAGGTGGCCGTGGTGGTGGCCGTCATGGGGGTGGCAGCGGGAGAAGGGGACGAGGTGAGAGGGGCAGACTCCCCTACCACCTTGTCATCGAGGACGTGGTTCATCGTGACAGGCTGTTGCGTTGTGTTTCGATTTTTTTTTTAATTTTTCAGTTTTTTTTTAATTTTCCTATTTTTATTTCATTTGCATTTTTTAGTTCATTACCACCGGGTCCATATGATGTCAAATCAGTTACGCCATTCTAGGCAATACTTTGGCGTTTACTTTTATTCTGTGGAAATAATCACGATGAGCATGTTGGCACTAATTAAGTAATCAATAATTAAGTACTAACAAATTGACAAAGGGTATTTCACGGGAAAAATTCAGTTGCATTTTCGAGTTGTTCTGGGCATCTTAAATATTTATGAGCTCTCTCTCTCTCTCTCTCTCTCTCTCTCTCTCTCTCTCTCTCTCTCTCTCTCTCTCCAAAAAATTCATTCAAATCCCTTCCTCATCCCCCCCTCTCCCTCCCCCTCAAGAGATTCTGTGCACAGTCTCTCCTCAATTCAAATCCCTTAAGATTCTGTGCACAGAGTCTCCTCAATCCAAATCCCTTAAACTTTCCTCAACTCGAGGAAAATCCCGGCTGATGGTCTGGCTAAAACCTCTCATACTGGAGATTTTGCAGATGAAGATGTAACGACGAAGATTATGGATGGGAACTGGGGTATGGGAGGGCAAGAGCCAAATGGAAGCATAATGAACGAATGCAAGAAGCCAGGGAGTGACGAGGAAATGCAAGAGGGTCCCATATAATCAAGGAATGTCAGAGGCCTAGAGGCGACAGAAGAAAGTCAGGGGAAAACATATAATGAAGGAATGCAGGAAGCCAAGAAGTAAACAGATGCATTAAAGAAAGACTTACGAAGGAATACAGGAAGCCAAGAAGTTATTAATGCATTAACAAATGACTAATGAAGGAATACAGGAAGCCAAGAAGTAAACATAAACATAAAAGAATGACATATGAAGGAATACTGGAAGCCAAGAAGTAAACAGATGCAATAATGACTTATGAAAGAATACAGGAAGCCAAGAAGTAAACATAAACATAAAATAATAACATATGAAGGAAGCCAAAAAACAGAAGAGGAGAAGAAAAGGACAGCACATAATGAAGGAATGCAGGCAAGTCAAGAAGTAAACCGAAGCATAAAACAATAACATATGAAGGACTGCAG
This sequence comes from Macrobrachium nipponense, assembly GCF_015104395.2. Lineage (NCBI taxonomy): Eukaryota > Metazoa > Arthropoda > Malacostraca > Decapoda > Palaemonidae > Macrobrachium > Macrobrachium nipponense. Next base: position 36,905,963 of record NC_087221.1, on the reverse strand, counting down.
GAAGCCAAAAAGTGAAGAGGAGAATAAAAGGACAGCATATAAATGAAGGAATGCAAGAAGCCAAAAAGAGATAAAGATGTGTAAAAAGGCAACATATAATGAAGGAATACAAGAAGCTAAAAAGAGATAAAAATGCGTAAAAGGCAACATATAATGAAGGAATACAAGAAGCCAAAAAAAAAAAAAAAAAAAAAAAAAAAAAAAAAAAAAATGCGTAAAAGGACAACATATAATGAAGGAATGCAAGAAGTCAAAAAGAGATAAAGAAGCGTAAAAAGACAACATATAATGAAGGAATGCAAGAAACCAACCAACAAAGGAGTGCAAGAGAACAGCATACAATCAAAGGCCAAGAGGTGATAGAAACAGAATATAATCAATAGGTGCTTGAGGTAATGGAGGGAGAAAAGAGTGCAGAGAGACAACATTAAACTAATAGAAAAAGTTTTGCGAGAACAATGAACGAAAAGAAATAATGAAGAAAATTAAAGAAAAAAAAGACAAAAAATAAAAGCAGGAAAAGTAAAATGATGAAAACATAAATATAGCATAAACATTTAAATAAAAGTATGTAAAAAGAAGTCCATAACTTTGAAAAATAAAACACATGCATCGAATAACATGACGACTAGCGTAAGTGCAATGAGTTATACATAAATACTATATACATATATAACAACTATATATCTATATATATATATATAGATATATATATATATATATATATATAATAATATATATATATATATATATATATGCAATCTGATAAGACTTATAAAACCGGCTCAAACTCCTTGGAAACGATAAAAAAAAAACAGCCAGCGGTACAAGTTTGAGTGGATATCGATTTGCCCAACTGAGCGGACTATGAAATAATAATTTCTATCGTATACCTTCCTGATCCGAAGCAAACCTAAAAGACCCACTTTTTCTCATTCGGATAACCGCCTCCCACCGGACAGAACAAGTCGAATATTCGATCGCTCGACGCCACAAGCGGGTTTATTTCCTTGCCGATACCAGACAGTCTGACCTGGCTTTACTCGGCGCTTATCGGCATTGGTTGGATTACTTAGTAACGGCGTTTACAGTGCAAGTATATATACATACACCAATATATATATTATATATATATATATATATATATATATAGTATATATATAATTACAAAACTCGACAGCTAATTCATATAAATTAGGTAAGGGAGGACACGCATATAAAATAAATAAATAAATAAACTATATATTAATATAATACTTATGACTATTATAATATATATATATATATGGTATAATATAATAATTACTATATATTATATATATATATATATTATACATAATATTATATTAGTTAGGTAGATATATATATAATATATATATTAATATTATAATATATATATATATAATATATATACATAACGCACACATATATATATATATATCCATATATCATTTATATCCTTATTTATTATATACTATATATATATATATATATATATTTATAATTAGCATACCTATATAATATATATAGTATATATTATATACATCCATATATATATTATATATATATATATATATTTTTTTTTTTTCCTGTATATTCATAAGCATACAACACACATGATGAATGAATGCATTGTAAATGGGTCTATGTAAACATGGCTTCCAACATCCCACAATTCGGTTTCCAGTATTCCATGAGTACGACCCAAAATAACAAGGACCACCAGTGACTTACTAAACACTCTAAAAGAAAAAAAAGGAAAAAAAAGGACCACCAGGGACTTACAAATAACTCTTACAAACAAGTAAAAATATGCGCAGTCGGGTTTTTTGTACAGTGTATAATTCTATATGAAACTCTCAGCAGCGGCCCGTGAAACTCTCAGCCTCGGCCCGTGAATCTTTTAGCCATGGTCCGGTGGTGGCCTGCGTTGCTGGCACCGCTATCAGGCGCACGATCATGGCTAATTTTAACCTTAAATAAAAAAGATACTACTAAGGCTAGAAGACTGCAATTTGATATGTTTGATGATTGGAGGGTGGATTATCAACATACCAATTAGCAGCCTTCTAGCCTCAGTAAATCTTAAGATCTGAGGGCGTACAGACATTCAATAACATTTCCTTTACAAAAAATAATTATTTTTTTACTGTTGCTTTTATTTAAGTAAAAAATTTCATTTAGACGTACCAAGTCATCAAAATTTCTTCTATAAAATAATTTTTTTTTTATTCTGGTTGCCTATTTTTGTGATAAAAGAAAAAAAATGAATAAATAAATAGATCATTACAATTTTTACTTAAAATCAAAGCAACAACAGTAATATAAAAAAAATTAAGTTTTGTATTTCAAAAGACACGTCTCCCCAAAATGAAAACAAGAGTAACACATTCAACTACGTCAATAACAAATGTAACCCAGAGCTCGTGACGCCAGCGAGCGACCACCTCCTAACCAAACAGACGCCCGCCCGATGGGTCTTAATACACGCGTATGGGACAAGTCAAACCGAGTGGTGGGAATCCGGCCAGCTGCTGGTGTCTGGGGTTATTCCAGTTCCAGAAGTCGAAATGATTCTCTCCGAAAACTGACAGGATTTCTTTTTCACCTTTTCATCTTTAACCTATAACGGCACAAGGAGTGGTAGAGAGAGACGATATATATATAGAAAGTATAAAAGGCCCATTAACACTGGTTTAAAGGCCTTTTATACTTGAGACATACCTTGTTTTAACAGAAGAATTTATATATATATATGTATATATATATATATATATATATATATATATATATATACATATACACACACACACACACACACACACACACACACACACATATATATATATATATATATTATATATATATATATATATATATACAGCGTCGTGGTATGCCGCTCATATGTCGCGGGTTCGCGCCTACCTCCCCCCGGGGGGCGACGAACAATCAATCACTGGCTCTCTATCTTGATCAGTTACTGCTGCAGTGTTTGGGGGATGTCTTTTGCGGTGGGAGGTTGAAACCAACATTCTTTGGAAGCTTGAATTTCAGTTCAATGGCCCCTTTTCGGTGGGCTTGTTCCATGTGAATGGGTTTTATCTACTGACATAATAATAATAATAATAATAATAATAATAATAATAATAATAATAATAATAATAATAATAATAATAATGAAATCAGAAGGAATATTCTTCAGCTAAAAACGTTTTAGATTCACAAGGAGATGAGTTTTGCCGTTTGTTTTAATTAGGATAAAATCTAAAAGAAAAACGCAAATTAAAGAGAACACTCGGCGAGTAATATTCAAATTATCCGCCTCTTTCTTTGTCTCTTTCTCTAAAATAACTTCTTCGTGGTACAAAGCACACAATTAAAATTGAATGAATGAATGAAGTAAATGTAATAACCAGGCAAAGAACGCGGTTAGTATAACTAAATAAAGATGAAACGACTTCCAAACTAATGGGGCCTCCTCTGAGAGAGAGAGAGAGAGAGAGAGAGAGAGAGAGAGAGAGAGAGAGAGAGAGAGAGTTCAGCAAATAAAAAAAAGTCTCACTGCACAAACAAAATGGTGCTCGATGAGAGAGAGAAAGAGAGAGAGACAGAGAGAGAGAAGGGGGGGGGGGGTGTACCGAGAATGTCAAGGGATTTACAAAGCCGCAAATAAGCGCCGCTGCACACACACACAAAAAAAAAAGCGCTACGTGATGCTCTTGCTGCACTTAGAGGCGAAATGGCAGCTGTTTTGGTCAACGGGTGACTGCCACAGCTGGTTCGCATAAAAACAAACGGCCCGTGTGCTTTCGCTGTCTGCTACTGCTGCTCCAACTTTCGCAGCTTAATCCCACTGCTGTTGTCGGAATGGGACCCCGGAGGACGGAGCCAGGAAAATGAGAAGACGTCTAATTAAGCAATCGCAGATGAAGAAGTATTGGACTCGAGCAGCCATTTAGGCAGTCTTAGATGAAATACTAAGCAACAAGGCTAATTTAAGCGATTGCAGAGGAAATATTCAGCAAAATGGCTGATTCAGGCAATCACAGATATAGTATCATGCAACAGGGCTAATTTAGGCAATTGCATGTAATACTATGCAACAGAGCTAATTTGGGCAATATCATATGACATAGTGTACGACAGGCAATCGGAGATATGTCATGCGACACGGCTAATTCGACCAATCACAGATGAAGTATTATGCGATAGGGCTAATTTAGGCAATTGTAAATAAAATATTATGTGACAGGGCTGATTTAGGCAATTGTAAATGAAATATTATGTGACACGGCTAGTTTAAGCAGTTGTAAATATAATATTAAGTGACAGGGCTGATTTAGGCAATCACACACGGAATATTATGTGACAGGGCTTATTTAGACATCGGATGAAATACTGATCGAGAAAGAACTAATTAGGCAACTGTGGTCGTGAGAAATTGTTGATCACGCAATCGCAAACGAAGTCTTCGACGAGGAAATCAACGGGCGATCGTCAATGAGAGGAGAGTGCCAGGTAGAGAGTACCAGATGAAATAATGCGGTAACAGGAGGGTTAATTGAGCATTCAGGAATGACACACTGAACGCGGGGACCCTTTCTGGCGAATAAACACGAAGACGTGAGATGATTCGAGTATTAAGTCGCAGACAATAATACTAAACGATTGGGAAAATTAAAAACTAATACGATTAAAAAAAAATGTTTAATAACGCAACTGCAAATGCAAAAGTGAACGAAAGGGCTAATTAAGCAGGCAGATGAAATAGTGCATCTCTTAATTACGTAACCGCAGATGATGCATTGAACGTAATGGGTAATTAGACGAAATAGTGTGAGGGTTAATTACCCAATCGCATCTAATATACTGAACGTGAAGGGAAAACGCACAATCTCATTATGAAATAGTGGGGGGATAAATTACGTAATGCAAATTAAAGGACAGTTGATTAAGCAATAGCTGATTAGTGTAGTCAATTCAAATTTCCTAAGAAAGCACAACCATCTTTTTAAAATGAAAATTTTTTTAATGATAATTATTTTTTTCGAATAATTCTCGGTTTTATATCGTTCACAAACTAGTGCATGGAAGCATCAAGGGAAGTATCGCGCAAAAAAAAAAAAAAAATAAATAAATAAATAAATAAAAAATAAAAAATATAGACTTTTAGGGCTTTTTTTTTTTTTTGTTTTTTTTTTTTTGTTCCAATCACATAAGCTTGAGTTTCCTTTCAACAAATTTCTTGTTATTTTCTAGCATATCCTTCTAGTGATTTCTTGAAACGTCATCAAGGCCTTTCTTCGCGTGACAATCTCACTTTATTCACATCTTTCCTTGCTCTCTCTCTCTCTCTCTCTCTCTCTCTCTCTCTCTCTCTCTCTCTCTCTCGTTCCCCAAGTAAATTCCTCAAATCCCCGGGTGGTTCCAATCACATTCTCAGTCCTTCTTCCTTGTTTCCCCACGCCAGTATTCAAATCCAGTCTCGTTCCCCATTCACATATCCATACCTTTCTTTGTCTCCCCTCCAGAAAAGCCAAACAATTCCCATTCCTGTTTCACTTATTCAGTCTTCCACACCAACCCTCCCATCTATCTTACACCTCCAAAGGCTGCAAATGAGCAGCTGGTGCGCAGTTATTCATCGCATTTGTTTACCAATTTCTCGACCCAGGGATAGCCACTATGATACACGCACACACACACATACACACACACACACAGAGGGCCCCCTCCCCTTTGTTTCATGGCCCTATGAAAACAACTAGATAGATGTGTAAACAACCATCGACAAGGAGATGTAGAAAGAAAAAAAAAAATAACAAACCCTTCAGTTTCGGGGTCTACAATGAAGAGGATTTGCCCAGGAGGGTGTTTACAATGAACCGCACCAGTACCACAGAGATGGGGCAGGGGGGAAGAATCTTGATAAATATTTGCAATAAATTTATACGTATATATATATATATATTATATATATATATATATTTATATATATATATATATATATTATATATATATATATATATATGATGGCATGAGGAAGCTAAAAAAATCTAATGATCAACGTCCAAATAAATAAATAAGTAAAATAAATAAATGTACAATCAATAAAATAAAGAACAAAACATAAATAAAAATAATTAAAATATAAATTTCGATTAGATTACTCGCCGACTTCTGCACACTCATCCAATCATTAAATGACTCGTGACGCCCAGTTACACGAATAAATCAATTAATCCATAGAGGAACGTCCAGGCAAATCGCATGCATAGGCAAATAGATTATACTGTCATTGAAAATAATAATAATAATAATAATAATAATAATAATAATAATAATAATAATAATAATAATAATAATAATAATAATAATAATAATAATCTTTCATTCCTATGAATCAATTTTCTTTTTTCCTAAATTTTAAAGAGAGAGAGAGAGAGAGAGAGAGAGAGAGAGACATTTTTTATGGCATCCTTCAGAGCAGAATTCTCTTCATTTTCATTCAAGAGAAACAAAAGAATCCCCCAAGTATCCCAGTAAATGCGGGGCATACCACGATAATTAAATGAGAAAACGTACCATGGCATTATTCTCTCTCTCTCTCTCTCTCTCTCTCTCTCTCTCTTCACTTCATATTTAGGGACACATTCACCCACATGAATTTGCACATGAATATGTTTAGAAATTTATTCATACATACTTGGGCATATTGGCGTAACTGTGTGTGCTTATGTATATACTCATTAAAATGCTCAATAAAAATAAAAAATAAAAGTAATGAAATATTTTATTTTAAAGCTGCACATCAAGATAAGATGGAATGAATAATATACATACACACACACACACATATATATATGTATGTATATATATATATATATATATATAATATATATATATATATATATATATATATATATTATATATATAATATATGACTGGTAAAAATGTTCTGTTACAACAGAATTCCATCTATAAAAGGAGTTTTTATGGGCTCCTTTTATTATTATTATTATTATTATTATTATTATTATTATTATTATTATTATTATTATTATTATTATTATTATTATTATTATTATTATTATTATTATATATATATATATATATATATATATATATATATATATATATACATACAATAACAAGACCTCATTTGAACATTTATAAAAAAAAAGTTACATTCTTTCAAAGACTTTCTGTCCTCATCATCTGATAGACGTGCAAATCAGACATAAAGTCCTTGAAAGTTTGTAACTTTTTTCAAAATAAAAATCTCCGTCGGACATCATCCTGATCTTGTTATTAACATTATCAACGCACCCAACAACTGTGCGAGTCATCAAGTTTAATATGTATTTCATACATATCCCAGAATCGTCACGCCAAAATATATGACCGTAAAATTGAGAACGAAATGATCCGGGCGGGGGGAAAATTAATTTCATATATTTCATCATATGCCAAACTTCCCACATCGCTGCCTGGACTCACTAATAAAACAACGGGGTTTGAGTGCGGTCATCATCGGCCGTTGCGCGAAATACTCTCCATTATCTCTGAATAATATTACCTGCGATAACATCATCATCATCATCACACACACACACACACACGCCTCGCATCAAAACCGTTACACTGAAATGCATTTTGATTAAAACCCGTTACGAGGTAGAACGCCTATCCCGTGATAGGATTAAATTTACATTTTAGGTCGCTCGAGGTGATCTGATACGCATTTTACCATCAATCTTTCCGAATGGATTTATGTTAAGATTGACATTTCAGTCGCCAGAATTTCTTGACGGTGTCAGGATAAGTGAATGTACTGATCCATCCAGGTATATGAGGAGGCAGAGTGAATATTTACCCTTTCATATATTTGCTTAAAGGAGATATGTTTAACGAATGGCAGCAGACAACGAATGGTGCTAAGCAATGTACCTGTATGACTGTGGACGTTTGCATAGATGGACATCAAGTATCTCTATGACTGATTGTTTACATAGATTGTTTACAAGTACACGAGAGATTGTATGATTGTTTACATAGTAGCACGGGACCTACCTGAAAAAAACTATTTACACAAAAACAAAGAACTGATCTGTATATTTGTAAAGCAAATATAAGAATGGCTGTTCATTTACATGAACGACCGCGTGAATTGTTATGACTATATATTAAATCCAGGTGTGCAGTGATAACTTCAGGCGTGGCAGTACGGAATTTAGTTTTTGCATGCTTATAAAAGATATCAAGACATGTTGAATAATCTATTTAAGTAATCCATCCCCTTACATCTTAGTGGTTGCTCGGATATACGTATATACTTAACGCTTAAACACTTGTAAGTAAATATGTATATCTTGTAAGCCCATAAATAAGGTACATTTACAAAACTGATAACTAAGTCAACATTGCAAAGAGTGAGTTATTCCAAGGTCTGCGTTTCAGAAGAATGCTAAGAAAACTGAAAGCAATAACGACTAGTTTACATACGAATATACCTACATGTCAATCAACGCATGATGTAATGCGTAAAAATTGTCCCCATATGACATGCTGTAATGAATTCTTTAGAATAGCGAGCAGAAGTCTAAAACTGTCGGTTTAGGCCGTTAAATCTCCGGTAGTTGAAAATTTAGATCTCTCTCTCTCTCTCTCTCTCTCTCCTTAAAACGTGACATGACACGAGGCAGATGTAGTAAAGCTTTTTTTCCTCTTAAATAATCTATCGTCAACTGGCGATCTCTCAAAACCTAGTTCCTAATCGAATCAAGCAATCAGGGCGCTGGCCCACCCCATTATCAGGTCATTTCCATCTCTCATTTCTAAATGAATCCGGGCAAATTTAGCTGAAATAAAATCCGCGAATTCGAGAGTTCGTTGTCATTTTCTAAAGCGGAAGAGGAACAAGTCCCTAGAAAACTTAAATAAATTATTGTTCATATTTCAGCAAATGAAACCTACTCACAAGGAACAAGCACACCAAAGGGGCAACCTTCCAAAGAATGTTAGTTTCAACCTCCCACCGCAGACCCCACTCTACAGCCGTAACTGATCATGACACAGAGCCAGTGATTTTTCATCGCACAGGGGGAGGACGCGGACCCGAGACACCTGAGTGGCACACCACGACACTAACCATTTTACCAGAGGGTCAATTGTTCACTAAATTATCTCGCGACACTAAACATTTTACCAGAGGGTCAATTGTTCACTCAGTTAAAATATAACAATAAATCATCATTTATTAACCAAAGAATATCCAGCAATGTTAATGTTAAGAAACCAGTATTATACAGATCATAATAAAAATGTACGGAAAACAGGAAATATCATTCAACCAGCCAACACGATGCGAACAGCGGAGACTCCGCCAAACATATACATAATATGCAAATGACCTTAACTCGATCTCCACATAAATCACTCGTGCTGTGCAACGCGAGGAAGAAAGAATAATATCAAGAATGATATTAAGTAATAAAGGAAGGTCAACAGTGAATGATACACCGGTAAACTAAATAAAAAAAATAAACAAAAAACAAGAAAAAGTTGCCTTGCAAAATAATAAGAAATATTGCGTATACAGACTTCGATAGCAGAAATGATGGGGGGGGAAGGGGGGGGGGGGGGTTGGGGGAGGGGGGGGGGGGGCCCAAAGGCAATAGTCGGAGTTCCCGATCCTGAGTTTAATCTGGGAAAGTAAACGCAACTGCGCCAGCTAAAGGGTTGTCACAGCGCAGGCGCAAGAGAGAGAGAGAGAGAGAGAGAGAGAGAGAGAGAGAGAAATTCAAATGCCTCTCATGGGCTTCCAAATGAAGTTCTGCAGCAAGCTTTGCAAGAGAGAGAGAGAGAGAGAGAGAGAGAGAGAGAGAGAGAGAGAGAGATATTCAACTTTCTCTCGGGGGAGCTTCCAAATGAAAGTTTTGCTTGCCTGCCGTTCGGGAAAATGGTAATACAGATGACTTTGTAAAAGAAAAAAAAAAAAAAAAAAAAAAAAGGTGGGGGGTGAGGGGGCGGAGAGTGAGGGGGGGGAGGGGAATCTATAGATTATGAAGGCACGATAAAGATGAGGGTTTGAAAGGAAGGAAGGAAGGAAGTAAAGAAGGACTGAGTCCGGCGAGGTCTCTCTCGCTCGTTACTGGCCTGTTGTTGTTACCTCGGAGACCATCACCCGCCGTCGTTCTTCCTAAAGTCGATGGTTTGTTCATCTGGTCCAGCCGAGGCTTGCTTTCTGGGGTGGCGGCGGGGCCCACAGCAATGATTTCTCTCCTCCTCTCTCTCTCTCTCTCTCTCTCTCTCTCTCTCTCTCTCTCTCTCTCTCTCTCTCTAAGTGATGCTCATAAAGAGTTGCACCGCTTCTCAGGAGGAAAGGAAATGAAAGCAGCAGAAAGGAACAGAAAAGACAATAATAATAATAATAATAATAATAATAATAATAAAATAATAATAATAATAATAATAATAATAAAATAATAATAATAATAGGACAGAAACCTAGAAAAGGCAATGAGGAGAATTTTGAAAAAAAATGACCAAAAACGACGAGAAAGGAGGATAATGAACTTTTAAAAATTACAGAATGAAAATATAGCAATGAAAAAAAAAAATAAAGTAATTCAATACCGAATAAAAATAATAACTTGCCATCCACTACCTGATAAAAAAGAATCTATTTCCAAGCTTTAGGAAACTTTGTAAAGAGACAGTAATTCAGTGCCTCTATATAACCCTACGGTTCGTTGTGTGTGAATTAAAAGAGGCCTGGTCGCAAAGCTTTGAATCAGTCTGGAATACGAGACGAAGAGAGAAAACTCATTAAGAGACGAATAACTTTAGAGCTGAAGGAACTCTAAATTTTTTTTTAGAGCTGACAGAACTCTTAAAAGACTTCTCAAGAGCTGAGGGAACCATTAGAGCATTTCAAAGAACTTTGTCCTGCCTGGGCATCAAACCCACACAGGGAGTTACGGTATCACTGGGACTCTCAAAAAAAGAAAAGAAAAAAGGTCTCAAAAGAAATTGTTAGAGATTTACTTTTTTAAGTTCAAATGTTTGTCTTGCATCTAAAAAAAATAAAGCAACATTTAAGATCAAAGTAATTTTTTTTCTAAATTCAGACACAGACCTGTTTCAGATTTCCGTTTAAAAGGAGATTTGTTCTACGAGCGTCATTTTGGGCTGCGAGAACCTGTTTAATAATTATGATTATAATTCATTCTGACACCCGGCTTCTACAGCATTACTGTAACCCATTTTCACTCACTCCAAATTATGAAGTACTGCTGTAAGTTCGTATAACTTTTTTTTTTATTTAGGTCTTGAACATGTACTCGTTCATAAGGGAGGAGGAGGAGGAGGAGGAGGAGGAGGAGGAGGAGGAGGAGGAGGAGGAGGAGGAGGAGGAGGAGGAGGAGGTGGTGGTTCCTGTAGCAGGTGTTATATTTTCACTGAAATCACTGATTTTTGGGCTGAGAATAGAACCAAATTAAGACAAAATATTTTGGTACAAGAGAACAGAACTTACAAAACCACCGTAAAACCTGACAAAAAAAAGAAAAGAAAGAAAAAAAAAAGTCATATATGCAATTTGCAGCTGAAAAGCAAGAAAATTAATCAAATCTGCCTTCCCTTCAAGACCGAGAATTCCCTCCCGAAAATATGCAAATTAAGTCTGCTCTCTCTCTCTCTCAGATGGAGCGAAAAGTTTTTGCTTTCCCTCTCCCTTCTTCTCTTTTCATTTCAACCGAAAGTCGTGGTGAAAGAAAACTAGGAGAGTTTCCACAACAGAAGAGACTTCGGATATTGAAGCGATCTGACGGAACCCAATCAGTTTTTCTTTAATCTCTCACTTCAGTCAAATGTCCGTCTGGGGATAAAAAAAAAAAAATACGCGAATGGTTTTGAGGAACGTGCGACAGGTGTCCGATAACGCGTACATGCATACCTGCGTGTATACATATGCATACAAGCAAAAGACAGCAAAAAATTTTATTCTTCGAGGGCATCACAACAAGAATGAGCTAGAGACAGACAGACAGACAGACAGACAGACAGACGGAGAGATAGCATAGTAGGCAATGAACCTTGATCGAAACGGGTAGTCAGTAGACAACGCAATTACGTTGAGAGAACATGAAATTTGTTCGTTAATTAATCTACATTACAGATTAGCCTGTGCAGCTTCTTAATAAAAAAAATCAATCAAGAGTCTGATTAACAAACAGATGGGCGAAGGACATTAGGAATCAAGTTCATTCAACTTTAATGATGTGTGGCTTTCTTGGAATCGAGAATACTGGGAATCTCTCTCTCTCTCTTCCCTTTAGCCTCTCTTCTATTTCTTCCGGGCGCAGGCAAACTTCGGTCTTCCATCTTTTGCTTATTGGAAAACTTAAACTCCAACCTCACACACAGAGGCCAACCCTTTCCGAACTACATGAACCCCATCTCAACCCTACATGCAAAGGCGTTCGGTGGAAGACTCGAAATATTTTGTTTTCTAATCCGGCGTCCTTTTAGGAACCTGGCAATAACCTCATGAGTAAAAATAAATAAAAAAATAAATTTTAAAAAATCGTTTTCCAAAGCTAAGCTTGCAATTCCTAAACATATTTAAATAGCAAACAATTATAAGGTTGAGTTTAAAATAAACCTCACCCTGTTGGAAGACTTATTCCTAACTCCTAACCTCACAAATGGCCCAGGTCCTCAATTTATCTACTGGTTTTTAGATCCAGCATCAACCTCCAACCTCCACAGAGGCAGACATAATAAATGAAACTGGCAATACTTCATTTTGGAGCTCTGCATTCTAGAAACGACCAAATCTAACCTCCAAAACACCCAACCTCACTCCATCCTCATAACGCCTTCGCAACCCCCGAAACCATTCAACTCCTTCCCTCAGACGTAGGCATTAGAAAGGAGCTCCCAATATTTTCTTTTCGATCTCTGCATATTGAAAAGCTCGACTCCGAACCTTCCATTGCATCTAACCTCTTTATTCGGCCCAAATCTCCTTTCCCGCAGGCAACCTCGCCAAAACCCCTCCCAGCCTCAAGCCAGCACCAGGACGAACCTAGCACTATTTCTCCCACAGTCATTTGAAATGCCGATACGGTCCCCACCGGCAGCGGACCCACAAAATAATTCAAATATGATTTGTGGGAGGCATTCGACTCGGCGGATAAAATGAAGGATTGGAGTCGGTTCTGCACGTGCCAAAAAAGCTGAAAGAGTTGTATCAAGAGAGAGAGAGAGAGAGAGAGAGAGAGAGAGATAGAGAGAGAGAGAGAGAGGGAAGTGGGGGGGGGGGGGAGGGAAATTGGCGAAGGCAAGTGGATTTTATCAGGGGTGTTTACCCACATTTAAATTAGTTTAAATTGTTCACTTCAAACCTACGCCATTTGCAAAGAGGAAAAATAAAATATAACAGATCCTCAATAATGAAACCAACAGTAAATGGAAGTTTGCCAATGTACACTAAAATATCAAGAAGAAACTTGTGACACGATGCACATGAGTTTTGTCCAGTTCAGAAAGGTTCATATTTCAACTTCTAAAAAGCACAATAACTTAAAAGTTCCAATTATCTCAAGGTCTTCAAGTTACACAAATTGCTGGCTTGAGAATTTAACAATTCATTCCTAGTTCTGGATGGAACTAGGTAAGACACAGACATAAGGTTTTATTTATTGCAAGTACAGTAAAGTACACGACTATTAAGTTGCCTACTTACTATCATCTTGGAAGGCATTCTCTATCGAGACAATCACGCGTTAATCAAAACAAACAGACAACGTTAAAATATCTGCGCTATGATCTCTTCACATATCACAGGATTAAATAAAGGAAATTGAAATTTATTTTAATACCACGAGACAGCATATGGCTCCACTTACCACCTACTACACATACGCAGCATGTGGCTCACATACCACCTACTACACATACACAGCATGTGGCCCACATACCACCTACTACACATACGCAAGGGCACGCAAGAGCGCACCCAACCGACGACTTAACATCACTACAGATTAGTTATCGGAAATCAAATCATCCGTGGCATCAGCGTTATAAAAACCGGCGGGGGGGGGGGGGGGGGGGGGGGGGGGGGGGTTCTTTGATAACACGTCATGGGTACACTTGCCACTGGGCTCACGTGGCATCAATGAGTGATGCCATCGTCCTCCAGCTGCCACCTCCTCCTTTCGACCTGAACAAATTGCTTTAGCCGACCCCGAACCCCCCCCCCTCCCTTGTCTCTCTCGCTCTCTCTCTTCTCTCTCTCTCTCTCTCTCTCTCTCTCTCTAGACCACACCTCCTCCTCCTCCTCCTCCCATCTCGCTGCCAAAACTATTAATATGCTTCTCTACCGGGAACTTGAACCTATATTTTATATAGACTTCTTTTTCAACCTAATTCTGAAGGGTCTACACGTGTCAATTTTGCTACAGACTGCATTCCTCCTTAAACACTTCCCATGAGATGACGTTTCTAACTAAAGATGCCGGTCGTTTGTAAACATTTTTTCTCTTACTCTATCCTAATTAATTTCTTTGGTTTTTATTGTGTCAAATTCATCTATATCTATTTAATTTACTGAACTATTTTCTGTGACAATCTCGAACCAACAAAATTATGCTCTTGATAAACAGAACTCCCTGTACGCCGCCCCAGAACTTTAAATACTATAATATCTTCACTCTCTCTCTCTCTCTCTCTCTCTCTCTCTCCTCTCTCTCTCTCGCTCTCTCTCTCTCTCTCTCTCCACATGGGACCTCCTAATAATTTAGGATGTTTTGACAGTCTCAGACTTTCAACCATAAAGAAAAAAATATCATGGGGTTCAGAGATTTCGAATTCTGGAATTAAGCCATGTTTAACATGGACAAGGATATCTTATAGAAAAAAAATTTAATGTAAAATAAATAGTTTAAATATTTTTAACTGCTGTGTTTTATTCGAGATAGCTTGATATTGGAAACTATTTTCATCATAAGATTACACAATATACGTAATATATAAAGGAATATAAAAGTCAGGATATATGTGCAAGTAACAAGACGGAAATGTATAGGATTTTATACTTATGACTCAACAAATACAAAGAAGTTATCAATTAATTAGTATTTCATACTTAAGACTGAATAAATACAAATAAATAATAAATCGCTACACAAAAATATGTAGAAAATCACGAAATGAAATCAATTAATTAGTATTTTATACTTAAGACTGAATAAATACAAATAAATTATAAATCGCTACACAAAAATTACGAGTCGAAAATCACGCAATGAAACCAATTGACGATTTTGAATCAGCGCTACGCCATTCGCTCTGGATAAAAGCGAATGTCTCTCGGAACCACGACGGATGAGCACCATGATCACGACGAATTCATATTCCGTGTTCGCGTCAGTCACTTCCGGTATTCTGAGTGCCGCAAGACAGGTCCATTAGCATCAGAGTACGACTCGGATTACGTAAACATAAACAACATGGCTGATAATTGAGATTTAATTCTTTGTGGTGATTATTAATATTTTCCCGTTTATTCGTCAAGAAGAGACGATTTACACTACCCTGTTTCTGACGGATTTTTTCGAGCGATTAGATATGGAATTTCCCTCTATAGCATTCTGAGAGAGAGAGAGAGAGAGAGAGAGAGAGAGAGAGAGAGAGAGAGAATGGTCTCAACTGATTAGCAACGGAATTTACCTCTACAGAGGGTGTGTGTGTGCGTGTGTGTGTGTATGTGTGTGTGTGTGTGTGTGTGTGGCACGAGAGAGAGAGAAGAGAGAGAGAGAGAGAGAGAGAGAGAGAGCAATGTGCAGAAACGCTGTTCATGTATATGTTACTGTATCTACATAATGATCAATTAATGAAAGTTATCGATCATTATAAATATCTTTTACCGGACATACAGCCAGATGCAAATAGAGAAAAAATTCGTGATGAAATAAAAATATACTTCATATTGAAGTTTGTAAAGCGCATAAAATATTCCAAACGAGAAATCATAAATACTGGGGAAAAAAATTCACACGGAGGGAAAAAAAAAAAAATTATAAAAAAACGCTGTTAGTTAATGACATATCAACGCCACACAGATCCGTACATAACATACCAGCACCATGGCAACTGAATATCCGGTTCAATGTGGCAGAAACCCATCAATATTTCACCCCCCCGCCCAACCCTTTTTTTCGCGTATTATTTGAAAATACTCCAGCGGCAACATTCAACAATTTCGACGTCCCGGGAATGGAAGCAGCAGTGGTTGTGACAAGTCATGAAATATTTTTGGACGTTGGTGAAATGAAAGTGTGACGCCAAAATATTGCGGCATGAACCTCCTAATCCATAATGGCGTCTAAAATACCATGATATTTTAATGACATTAAAACCAAAATTATGTCACCGATTTTACTGTGCGCTAACTTGCATGTGATATCCAAAATGATGTCCCTGATTTTACTGTGCGCTAGCCTGCATATAACCTAAATGATGTCACCGATTTCACTCTGCGCTAACCTGCATATGATAACCTGAATGATATCACTGTTTTACTGATCGCTAACCAGCATCTTAAAACCAAAATGATGTCACTGATTTTACTGTGCGCTGACTGCGCTATCCTGCATATTAAAATCAAAATGATGTCACCTATTTTACTCTCCGCTAACCAGCATCTTAAAACCAAAATGTCACTGATTTTACTGTGCGCTGACTGCGCTATCCTGCATATTAAAATCAAAATGATGTCACTGATTTTAATGTCCGCTAACCTGGATGTTCAAACCAAAGTAATATCACCGATTTTAGTGTGTGTTAACCTGATGATGTTAGATTTAAATACAACAGACCAGCGATTTCCAGGAGATTACATTTTTGCATTACCCTCCAAAGCCCCGAAACATTAACATTGGGATTCACAACAATGTAACTAACAACATTAGTGTAAGACAAAAATTATTTTCTTCACAGTACTGTTCTCAACAATATGGGCTGAATAACCATTTAGCATACCGAAGATTATTCTCTCTCTCTCTCTCTCTCTCTCTCTCTCTCTCTCTCTCTCTCTCTCTCTCTCTCTCTCTGCTGACTGACACGTGTACACAAACATGCCAAAGGGTATCCAATAATCAGTAACACGCAAAGGTTTATTATCTTACATAACTTTCCTGCAAGTCGGCAGCATTCTTCCTTACGAAGTTCACTTCAAAGGGAACCGATTGATTGATTATTAATATGAAGAAATATGATCTGGCGTCACAGCAACAAAAAGGGTCATAAACGTCGAAAAACAAGTTCATAAATCGTTTAAAACTATAATGAACACTTTCACACGCTTTCATGAAGTATTTCATGAGAGAGAGAGAGAGAGAGAGAGAGAGAGAGAGAGAGAGAGAGAGAGAGAGAGAGAGAGAGAGAGAGAGAGAAAGTATTTCTACATTCTTAAACGTACAGGCCACTCACATAAAATAAGCGCCTAAAAAAAAAAGTTTGCGTGTTCTAGGAAACATAAAGAAAAACATTCATTAGGAAACACAAAGAAAAATATTTATAATCCCTTACAGCCATTCTTGACCAATATATAATGTCTTTGTTTCTTCTGGCAGCTCTTCAAACTTCCACCAGAGAAAATTCCCCAATGCACATCTGGGGCTACGAAGACTAAACAGCCATAAAATACGAAAATGTTTATAGCAAACTTAGTCATAGGGCAATGAGACAATCCACCTTCTTCCTGTCAAGATTTTTTTTTAACAGGAACCATGACCAAAATCAATCTTAAATAAATACACATACAGTATATATATATATATATATATATATATATATTATAATATATATATATATATTCATTAAGCTACAAATGTCATTTAATATCCCTCAGTGTGTATTACCGTCGACTGGAGTCTTTATAAACAACATTTGTAGCTTAATGAATGTATATAAATCACGTTGTGATATAAAATTTCATATGTACATATATAGAATATTATCATATATATATATAATATATATATATATATATAACATGAATATATACACAAATACTTATTAATATATATATACCATACATACACACACACACATATATATATATATATATATATATATACACATATATACAAATAAAAAAAATTATATATATACTATACATACATACATACATATATATATAATATAATATATATATATATATATATATATATATATATATATATATACTGAAATGGTTAAAGATAAACCACCTTCAAAAAATAGACCAAGCGTAGAAGCAAACCATAAAACAAAAAAAAAAAAAAAAACAAAAAAAAAAAAAAAATGCAAGGAAATCGACTTCCGGATAGTTTCCACAGGATTTCCCAACGACACAAACCGTAGAGTATATACGGGGCGCCGCTTCCCCGCCGGCCTGAACAAACAAAACACTGTTTACAATAGGTCGCCTATCAGGGTTCCCCCCCCCCCCCCCCCCCCACCCCCGCTCCCCTTGCAAACAAAAGCTAGAGGACTGCTGTTCCAATTGGGTACTTACGTACGTCTATTCTAGAACCCTTTAATGATTACGGGGTGCTAATTCGGGAACAATGGAGGGAGGGTTTGTTCGGTAGGCTTGATTCAGTGAGGTAAGCAAAGAAAAAAAATAAATAAAAAATTAAATAAAAAAAGAATAAACAAATAAATAAAATACAATATAGAGGCGGTTCAACTTTGAAGCCAAAAAGTTGATTTTAGTTATATATTAAAGTCCGGTCATGTATGTATGGATGTATGTACCTATGTATGTATGTTTGTATGTATGTACCAATGTAAGTATGTAGGTATGTATGTATGCATGTATCTATATATATGTACCTATAATATACATAAATGTCGGTTATGTATGTATGTATGTACCTATGATATACATATATGTAGCATTATAAACAATATATATATATATATATAAATATATTATAGATATTATATATATATAGATATATATATATATATATATATACATATACATACATACTACATAAACGAAACTAAACGACGACCAAGTTTTAAAACCACATCAAAGGGACGAAAGACTGAACATAAATTCATTCAAAGTTACGCCACGCGGTTTATGGTGATTAAATGAGTCGAAAAAGTGGGTTAAATATAAGGCCATCGCAAATTAGGAGGAGGAGTAGGAGGAGGAGGAGGAGGAGGAGAGGATTACACGACCGAAACAGGTGTGTTTTGATGGCGAAACCTGTAAACATTGGCTTCCCTCCCACACACACACACACACACACACACACACACAGAGCCAACTTTGCAATGCATATTCGCTCATTCGTCGGACAGAGCTCTGACGTTGGCTGTGAATCTGTGGGGATTAAACTCGAAATCCGTGTCGCGTTTTAGATGAAGTCCCAACCGGGTGTTGTTGCGGTAAATATCGGCACCATAATCCCACGTTTTTATAGACAGTGTGTGGTAAAAACGAAAGCTGTAAAAAAACAAAAATAAAAGAAAATAAACGAAAACAGTTAAGAAACTGAGATTTTTTTTTTTTTTTTGGCTTTTTTTTTTAAAAGACTGGTATGGTAAATGAAAATATCAACAGTAAATTTTACAAAGTGTTATAAATTATGTAAACTGCCTACGAATTCAATACAGTACCTGGTAATCTTTGACCAGGTGTGAAATATTTTTTTTATTACTTTGCCTACAGAGACTATATCTAGACAACATCTAGATGGTTCGCATATATATAGCATATACAATGCAAACAAAGCCTCAAGAAAATTATGTATTACACATAGATTGAAGAAAAAATAGGAATATGTATGTATCACTCTTATGTGGTACTAAAAAAAAAAAAAAAAAAGAAAAAAAAAAGGAAAAAAAGGACTCGAATTCAACTACTCACGATTCCTTGTTAAGCACCACAACTAAGCCGATTCATGGAAATGAAGGCAAAAATTATGTAAAAACTATGACACAATTAAGCATAAATACTTCAGAAATAATGAACTTTTGAGCAAATTCGCCTCCTCGTACGAAAATATGAGACCTGAATCCAATCTTCCGCAGCAATAGGAGCTGCAACAGAGGCGGAAATGTAAATAAAGCAACAGGGTTAATGCCGGGGGGAAGAGAGAGAGAGAGAGAGAGAGAGAGAGAGAGAGAGAGAGAGAGAGAGAGAGAGAAATAAAATAACGAACAAGGGGTGGGGAGAAAGTGGACGAAATACGAGAAGCGAACTATAGTTTCGGGGTTGGAAAAATACACGTCGAGTCTGACAGAGGCGGCTGAAGAGAATAATAACGAGAACTGGGAGAGGTTCAAAGAGCGACCCCGAAAAAGAGATTGAGAGACAATACGGGACCATTTGCGAAAATGAGACAAAACGAGGACCCTAGAAGACCGGCCCAGCTATTTAATGGGTGCTAAGGGGATGCGGACCGAACGCAGGGAATGATGAAGTGGTGTGGGTGAAAGAAGAAAAAGGTTTTTGGCCGATGGAAAACAAATTTTGGAAAGGGGTTGATGGTGAGGGCGCAATATGTGATTTGGGGAGGGGAGGGGAGGGGAGGGGAGGGGAGGGGTTGAAGGGGGAGGGGAGGGGAGGGGGGGAGGGGAAGGGAGTGGAGGGAAGAATTGAAGGATGAATGAAGAAAAAATAAGATCAAATTTAAAAGATGATTAGGATTGGGTAAATAATAAGAGTTTAAAGTTTTTTTTTTCAAGTTTAAAAAATGGTTAGATAAAATGTAATTAAAGTCTCAGAATTGGGTAAGTAATAAGAGAAAGGGGTATCATTTAAAAAAAAATGGTTGGATAAAATTGAATGAAAATCTCAAGCTCGGTTAGAATACAAAAGATAACCGAGCACAAGGATTCTGGGTTTGAAACACAGGTTCAACAGACAAGAATTTAGCTGACTTAGAATATGTAAAATGACAAAGACAAAGGCCATGAACTGAATCATGAGGTTATACGAAATAGGACTGGAGTAAAAAATAGTTACAATAGGTAAATTGACATAAGATCAAAAACCAGAGTTACAACGGGTAAACTGAAAAAGATTGACAGAGCAAGACACTGAGAATTGAAAAATGAAAAAAATAGAGCAGGACTGAAGACTGAGAGCTTACAGGAGTTAGACAGACAAAATGATAATAGTTTGGGGCTTGAAAAACGGGACTTCGAAAGGATAAAACTGGAGTCTCAAAAGTTCTGGCGAAGATCCAATGCATAACTCCCCTAAAGCAATTCTCCTTTTTTGTATTTTATACTTTACTTAGATTGGTATATACTTACTTAGCAATCTGTTCATTTATTTTTTCTCTTTTCTAATAACCGATCTCTTGTTTCTGCTACTTCTTTCAAATAAACACTATATTCTTTGGAAGCTTGAATTTCAAGTCAGTGGCCCAATGGGCTAGTACCTTGTGAATAGGGTTCATCTCCAAAATAATAATAATAATAATAATAATAATAATAATAATAATAATAATAATAATAATAATAATAATAATAATAATAGTCTTGTTCTGAAAGTTCATGACCTTCTAGGCTTGTTTTACATGAATGTTTTTATTTTTTATTTTTAATAATAATAATAATCTTGTTTTGAAAGCTTTTGATCTTGTGGGCTTGTTTTACACGAATGTTTTTCAATAATAATAATACAAAAATAATAAATCACAAATCAGACGAGCTGCACCAGAAGAGCTACATCAAACGAGATCATGGCGTCGCACAGTGACAGCTGCAACAGACGCAGGAAGAGGCAGTTGGTTGGCAGACCAGGCAATGCTGCGTTAGTGGACATCGTTGGGAATCGATAGAGTGGACCCGAACAACAACAACAACAACAACTGACATCTCAGTCACACTGATATGTGGGCAAGACCAAGAAAGGTTTTCCAGAGCTTGATCTGAAGATAACATGTGCTCAAAGCAGATGATTATTCCAGGCGGAGTATAAAATGAGAAAGGGGCGACCAACGATATATAGAGAATGGGAAGCGTGTTACAGAAAACGGGAAGCTGGCGTTACGATGAGCTGAAGTGGCATTCGACCAAGTTCTATTTTCACTTCTCCAATCACCAGTCCATTGTTTTCGCCATGGTTAAAGGCCCACCTCTTTTTCCTTCCTCTTCCCTTTAACGGTTTTCTTCAGGCACTGGCTACAATAGGGCACTGAGTCTCCAGTTCCATGGAACTTTGCTCTTAAAAGAAATTCACGACGCAATCCAAGCACCATTACCCAAACACACAAACATTGTAACCCCGATGTCTTTCAAACCAAAGCACGGCAACATTTTGGGCTTGACAATACTATTTCCTCATTACATTTTGTGTCGTTGTATCATGGTGACAACAGATGGAAAAGTTGACTCTTTAACATTGCACACACATGATCTCATACAAAATATTGTTACATGTTTTCTACCTGCAGTCAAGACATACATTACCCTACGAAAAAAATATACCTCATAACTAACATGAATTTTCCCGTTGCTACTTAAAAAAAAAAAGTAAGTTTATTTACAAGGTTACAGGAAATGCGTTCAGACCCCTGCGGGTATTTCCGAATCGTTCTCGTTTCATTTATTTATTTGATTATTTACTTTACTTATTCATTTAATTATTTATCTACTTGTTCTTTCCTTCTATGGTAGTCATGTTCGTCTTCAGTTTGGTTTACAGCGTGATGTGCTAAAGATCCACATCTCTCTCAAACCTTAGTTACTTAATCGAACCTTATTACTTTTGCGAACGAAAATGATAAAAAAACGAAGATTGCTCATCTTTACCTTAATGAGCAGGTGTACTCGAGACACACTACAAACACGGCTTAAAAACAGGAAGGTATTTCCTCCCAGGCGCGTGCACTACTCAACACACTGACATCTTTTTCCCCGAATTCAGTCTGAAATGTTTCCCGAAAAAAAAAAAAAAATCAAGGCAATACCAAAGGTCGCTGT
>NC_087221.1:36876422-36882456 GCF_015104395.2 Macrobrachium nipponense | reverse complement strand
GCTCACAGAGTCAGTTTTAGTACCTTTCGTTCGACGGGAAATGCCAGGTAGGTAGCCTTGCCAAACGTACGACTCTGATCTGTAGCTGGATTATGACAAAATTCTATATAATTTATCTCCGACCTTTTAAAGGTGATATTCAGATCGAGTCTCTCGCTCTGTTGCTACTTGTTCATCTATACGATATAGTTTTCAACAGATGATGACAAATTGATAATAATGAGAACATTGCTTTCCTAAGTAAAACATAATTCCGTCTCTATCTCTCTTACCCAGATCTACCTATCACATCGTCTCAATTTACTTAATAAATCTTATCAAATCTAATCACTCTCCCCTTCTCATTATGACAGGAATAAACCACTAACAAAATACTGTAATACCACCAGCGAATACAATTACTACTGACTCTCCATCTATCATTCCAAAGGATTTAAAGTTATAATTCCACGGACAATATGTAATATTTGGTGAATGGCGTGAAGCAACTAGACATATAAAAAATAAAACAATCGTAACTAATCTGGCAAGTTTACCCCATAAAATTTCATGAAATCAATCATTCCTTAAGTAATTCATTTCCGAAGCAATTTCATTGCATTTTCCTACAGCCTCCATTACCATCATCCTGTGACTAAATCCACGTATAATAAGCGCACTAATATATCCTTATTCATCTCAGCGAACATCAAAGGCAATACCACTTCGAAATTACAGGCTCTGGGGAGAAGAATGACACCTCATTTTATTAAAGGGGAACTAACCAAATGGGTTCCAGTAACACAATAATTACATTCGTGCCAACTGGGGTGATCACCGTAGAATTACATTTAAACAAAATTACTTTTCAATGGCTTCATGGCAAGTTTAGATTAAGTTGGCATTGTATAGCTATGCTAATAAGTTATGTGACATGATTGCATGGGATTTTGTTTCAAATTTCACGAACTGGCAACCTGACATGCTCCATATTTATCTATTATTTTAATGAAAAAATATGATTACTTCATACACTAACATGTTTCAAAAGAGTGAAATATGTCATATATTTCAAAACTGTCCAGGTAAGTTCCCAATAATACAAAATTACATTCCAGGAAATAGAAGCTTTAATCAGAGGAATTACTGCAAAATACAAATAAAAGACTAAGCAAAGGGATTTAAAATATCGCATAAAAACACGAGAGTACATAAATACAGGCTCTGACATACTGACATACAAATAGAGGCATCAATGGACTACAAATAATTTCATGAATACAGGATCTAATGGGTTGGCATACATTACTATATTCCAGTAAATAGAGGTTCTGATCGAACGGCGAATAAAAAGTCTAAATACTTTCTAACACGGAATCTAATTACAAGCTTCAAAAAACGGAGTCCTACTGTTAATATACTCCATAACTCCACAATCAGCATTTGAATGTATTTTTTTGCGTATGAGCCCTATGTATACAAGCAAACATACATACTGAGTATATACTTCTTTCAGAAAGGTCTATATTCATAGAATTTATATAATTAACGCGCGTGAGTTATCATCACAAATAAAATTCCCACATCAATGGGATTTGGATTCCAACTCAACTTGGAATTCCACAATGAATGTGAGAATGGAACGCGCGCGCTCACACTCACACACATGCACGCTCTCTCTCTCTCTCTCTCTCTCTCTCTCTCTCTCTCTCTCTCTCTCTCTCTCATATATGTATATATATATATATATATATATATATATATATATATATATATATATGACAGAGAGAGAGAGATAGAGAGAGAGAGAGAGAGAGAGAGAGTCACCCAGGCAGACAAAGAGACTATCTAATATACGAACGTCAATAATCAAGATTAATATATGAGAAGGAATGACAAGGCTATACAAACAGTCTCCACATGGCAGAGTTTCGGTACTCTGAACTACAATAATGAAAGACTATTAATGCTTAAGAATAATCTTTTGCCAATGAAAACGAAACACTTGATAAAGATGATGATGTGCAATATTTTGATGATTAGTTTGCAAAAATGAAGACCAGACAACGAAATTATGTTATCTCAGGGTATAATAAAAGCCAGAGAGAGAGAGAGAGAGAGAGAGAGATACCCAACCGTGATGTATCCCTTATCGATCGAGAAAGCCTTGTAAGCAACAAGTAGACGGGGCCAATCTAAAAACATCGAAAATGGGATCCCACGAAAATGTTACGTTAAAACAATGAACGACCATAAGGAATCCATGACCCACTCCTACGACCCAATCCTTGGCTCGCCCGCGCGACCTATTGCGTTCACCTTGAACGGTTCCGGGTACTGATGTGGGAATGTTGAAAGGTCCCCCCCCCCACCATCCCATCCCTCCCACATTGCATATGTAAACATCGCTTTTATCGCTTTTGCTCTACGCGGGAAATGTCACACGGAACTCCTGAAGGGTAAATAAGACATCATTTCATACCTGTAAATGATACTTTATTCCTGACTTGTAAACAGCACCAATCCTGAATTTTCATCGACACAGCATTGCTAACTTGTAAAAATAACAGCAGTACTGGTAAATATTTCTGGATTTTTAACCTGCTACTGACACAGCATTGCTAACTCGTAAACAGCATTCATGATATATAAGTAAAACAAATTCTGACTTGTAAATGATTCGAACCCCCAACTTGTAAGTATAACGGCAAGGACTGACTCTTGAATTATAAAGGAGTGCTGACCTGTAAATATTTCAGCACTAATGACTCGATTATGCAACACTGCTGACACGTCAAATGTCGCACTGTTTCCGACTTGTAAAATGCACAGCATTCCTGACTTGTAAAAATGGCTTTCATAACATGACCACAGCAGAAGCTCAACGAAAATAGAATGGCATCATCGAAGCAACATTACAAAACAGGCAAAATATCAGATATAATAATTTTAGGAAATTCCCCATCATTAATTACAAGTGGACCGTTTCACGGGTCCTTGAAAACTAACACGCAACTGACATAAGCCCAGCGTGTTAATAAAATTCTATGGACCGTTTCACGGGTCCTTGAATACTAACACTAACTGACATAGGCCTAGATTACTAACAACATTCTATGGGCTGTTTCATAAGCTCTTGAAAACTCGCACGCAACTGACATAGACCTAGATTACTAACAACATTCTATGGGCTGTTTCATAAGCTCTTGAAAACTCACACGCAACTGACATAGGCCTAGACTGATAAAAAACATTCTACAAACAGTTATGTAAGCACGCTACTGACTAGCCCAGGTTATTACCAAAATTCTACGAACTGTTTCATGGGCTATAAGAGACTAACACGCAACTGATATCGGCCTAGATTAATTAAAAAAATTTCCAAAATTCTACGAACAGTTTCAAAGGCTTTTAGAAACTAACACGCAACTGATATCGGCCTAGATTAATAACACATTTGCAAAACTCTATGGGCTGTTACTTGGGCTATTGCAAACTAACAAGCAAGTCACATAAGCCCAACGTATTACCAAAATTCTGTGGCATGGTTCATAGGCTTTCGGAAACTAACCTCGCAACTGACATAGGCCTAGGTTAAATAACAAACTCCTATGAGAAACCAGAGAGAGAGAGAAAAAAAACAGAGTAGAACAATAACGGGAGAGAACGCGAGGAGTCCTGGATGAAAGAATGTGGGTCACCTTACAACTTCCAGGTGACATTTCACGATATGATGAATAAATAATCCACGAGCCCTTCACCCAGGTAAAGCATAAGCACACAGTAAGGAGTACGCGAACAATTTGTTCTTATTTACACTTGCTAACATCACTCAAAAATTACGAAGAATATCTCGCAATAAAGAGGGTTTTAGTGTAGCTAAACAGGCTGCTTCAATTCTTCCATTTTATTCAACTTTTCTCTATTCATTTTCTTGTCTTGCAGATTCAAATGGTTCAATCAGCAACAGAAGATGGAATGTAATTGCCTGCCACGGCACTCTCTCTCTGAGAGAGAGAGAGAGAGAGAGAGAGAGAGAGAGAGAGAGAGAGAGAGAGAGAGAGAGAGAGCTTAAAACGTTTCCCGTGTTTCTGCAACCAATTTTCTTATCTAGCTTAGAAGTTATTCTCACGGCAGAAGAAAAGTTGTATCTGTTTGATGTGATGATACAGCTTCCTCTGAACTGAAGCAGTTATTACAGATTTTTCCTCTTCCAACACCTCCGAGAGCGCATGCGCGCTTGGGTCCGCGTATGTGCGCGCATTTCGTTCGACCGCTGGTTTGCAGTTATAACAATAATATTCACGTGAATTTAAATTCACGAGAATTTTACAAAAGCCGAAATTAACAACTAGCAAAAAGTAACTACATATTTTGTGCGAGATCCGGATCTTCATAAGGGGCCTAATATTTTTCTTCTGTGGTAGGGGGGGGGGGGGGGGGGGGGGGGGGGGGGGGGGGGGGGGGGGGTGTTGAATTGCGTAGCCTTGCCACTTACTATTAACGAATGTATAACTTTGACAAAGCAACCATTTCTTTCCTTTCAATTACTTGAGGGCGCGCAGCAAAATCTAAGGTCAAATAACTCGTTGTTTCACCAACGTAAATCAAAATGAATACTCTATATTTTATCAGAACTAATAGTACTGTACTGTTTAACATGCACATTATTCATTTCTTTAATTTTCATTCTAATAAATAAATCATAAATATCTTATCCTAAAATTCCTGTATCTTTAACTAGACATGAAACACCTTTTCAGACCTTTTCAGGCTTTAATAATAATAATAATAATAATAATAATAATAATAATAATAATAATAATTAATAATAATAATAAAATATATAGAATTACATTATTAATTATTGAACCATAATGAGTATATTGAATAATAATAATAATAAATTATAATAAAATAAAAATAATAATAATAATAATAATATACTAATAATAATAATAATAACTAATACTAATAATAATAATAATAATAATAATAATAATAATAATTAATAATAATAATAATAATAATAATAATAATAACAACAACAACAACAAATATATGGAATTAATTACATTATTAATTTTTGAACCATAATGAGTATATTGAATAATAATAATAATAATAATAATAATAATAATAATAATAATAATAATAATGAGTATATTGAATAATAATAATTATAATAATAATAATAATAATAATAATAATTAATAATAATAATAATAATATAATAATGGAAAAAAATGGATAAGTATCCAAGATCTGAAAATATAGAAACTAAGAAGGATATGGGATATGCCAGTGGAAATCGTACCCATAATCATAGGAGCACTAGGCACGATCCAAAGATCCCTGAAAAGGAATCTAGAAAAACTAGACGCTGAAGTAGCTCCAGGACTCATGCAGAAGAGTGTGATCCTAGAAAAAACGGCGCACATAGTAAGAAAAGTGATGGACTCCTAAGAGGCAGGATGCAACCAGGAACCCACACTATAAATACCACCCAGTCGAATTGGAGGACTGTGATAGAGCAAAAAAAAAACTAAAAAAAAAATAAAATAAAAATAATAATAATAATAATAAAGACAAAAAACAATCTATAATAACTTCATGAAGAGCTGGCCCTCTCCTTGAGCACTAGTACTTTAAACAAGCAGCGCTGGAAAAACCCAAACTTCTTTAAAAGGAAATTTTCCGGTAAAGAAGTTCTGATACGGAAACTTGGCAAAAGCTTTGAAGCCTCGAATATAACTTAGGGCCTCTTTTGAAGGCTTTCTCGTTCGTCCCATTTTTCTCAAAGCGGAGAGTATATATATATATATATATATATATATATATATATTATATATATATAATATATATATATAGATCTATATATACATATATACATATATATACATATATATACAATATATATATATATATATATATATCTATATATATATATATATTCTATGTTTAATGAAAATGATGCTTTTACGTTGGGTTCGATGACAAAAACGAGGCGTGATCCGACCTCCAGATTACCAGGGACGTGTGCGAGATTTTTCCC
>NC_087221.1:36856422-36871422 GCF_015104395.2 Macrobrachium nipponense | reverse complement strand
GTGACCAAACGTCTTTCTCAACACGGTCCTGACAAACTGAGGCATCGGAAGAAGGAAAAAGTAAACAATACTGGGGGCGCCGACCCCTGCCCTTTGATGCAGAGAGGAGAGAAAAGCAAGACGGCAAAATGGAGGTATGAAATGGTCGAAACTGCGGGACGGCGCTGCTGCTACGAAGAGACCTTACCTTACAGACCTTACATCTTGTTCGGGTTGCCCCAGGTCCCTCAGTGTGAGGCACCTCTAATGTCTACCAGAGAGTTGCTAGTACATCTTCCGGTATATTTTGCATCTTCCAATCTTGGATGGTCTGGGATGCAGTTTAGATATTTGTCGAGCTTATTCTTAAACACATCTACGCTCACTCCTGATATATTCCTCAGATGAGCTGGCAACGCATTGAATAGACGCTGCATTATCGATGCTGGTGCGTAGTGGATTAATGTCCTGTGTGCTTTCCTTATTTTTCCTGGTATAGTTTTGGGCGCTATTAATCTACCTCTGCTTGCTCTTTCTGATATTTTTAGTTCCATGATATTTTTTTTTTCTGTTATTCCTTCTATCTGTTTCCATGCCTGAATTATCATGTAGCGTTCTTTTTCTCTTTCTAGACTATATAATTTTAAGAATTGTAGTCTTTCCCAGTAGTCTAGGTCCTTAACTTCTTCTATTCTCTATTTGTGCAATATCCTTTTGATAGTGTGGGTACCATATCATATTGCAATATTCAAGTGGACTACGAACATATGTTTTATAAAGCATAAAATCATGTGTTCAGCTTTTCTTGTTTTTGAAGTGCCGTAACAACATTCCCATTTTTTGCTTTACATTTTGCCAACAGAGTTGCTATTTGATCATTGCATAACATGTTCCTATTCATCATCACACCAAGGTCTTTAACTGCTTCCTTATTTGTGATGGTTCTCATTATTAGGTCCCTTATATGCATATAGCTTTCTTTCTCTGTCTCCATAATTTATTGATTCAAATTTATCAGAGTTAAATACCATCCTATTTACCTCTGCCCAATCATATACTTTGTTAAGGTCTCTTTGTAGAGCGTTCCTATCTTCATCACAAGTAATTTCTCTACTTATTCTTGTGTCATCTGCGAAACTACTCACTACCGAATCCTTCACATTATTGTCTATGTCTTCAATCATAATAACAAAACAGTATTGCAGCTAACACCGTACCTTGCGGCACACCGGATATTACCTTGACTTCATCCGATTTCTCGTCGTTTGCAATAACTATCTGTTTTCTGTTGTGTAAAAATTCTTTTAACCATCTTCCTACTTTATCCACGATATTGTGTTTTCTAATTTTCTTCGCTAATATATTATGGTCTACTTTATCGAAAGCTTTTGCAAAGTCTAAATAAACCACATCTGTTCATTTCCGCTTTTCATATTTTTGAATATGTTCTCACGGTGGACTAACAGTTGGGTTTGTGTACTTTTTCCGGGTACGAAACCATGTTGTCCTTTATTAAACAAATTATTTTTTATTAAATGTTTCATAATATTTTTCTTCATTACCCTTTCATACACTTTCATAATATGTGATGTTAGACTCCACAGGCCTATAATTACTTGCCTCTAGTCTTGATCCACTTTTGAAAGTAGGGGTAATATATGCTAATTTGTGCTCATCATAAATCTTGCCTGTATCTACACTTTGTCTTAATAATATTGCAAGTGGCTTTGCGATAGAATGAACTACTTTCTTTAACAAAATAGCAGGAATTCCATCAGGCCCTGCAGCAGCTCCATTTTTAATTTCATTAATAGCCTGCACAATATCAGCTTCATTAATATCTATGTCAGCTAAATATTCACTATTTTCATCCCTTACTTCTATATCATTATCTTCATTATCTATTCTAGGGGTGAATTCTCTCTTATATCGTTCTGCCAGTAATGTTGCAAATTTTCCTTTTTTTTCATTCGTTAATCTCCCTTCAATTCTCAGAGGGCCTATTTCTATTCTTCTTTTATTCATCTTCTTCGCATATGAGTATAATAGCTTGGGGTTTTGCTTGATATTTAATAGGGTTTTTTCTTCCAAGTCCCGTTTTTCATTTTCTTTTGATTGTATAATCTTTTGTTCTGCATTTTCTATCTTACTTTTTAGTTCTATAACTTTCCATGCATTTTTTTCTTTTGCAAGACCTTTTTTCCACTTTCTGATTTTCTGGAACAAGATCCTTCTGTCTCTTGGTATGCATGAATGATGTTTACTTTTCTTCTTCGGTATATATTTTTCCACTATTTTCTCAATATTTTATATAATATCTCCGTATTTACCCTTATGTCTCACTTACGAAAATGTTATCCCAATCGTTTGTTTAATTCTTCATTAATTTCTGACCATTTTATATTTTACTGTAGAAGTTGTATTTTCCATATCCTTCCCACTTTTTCATTTCTTGCTTATCTCTATTTTCACTTGCTTTGGAATGAACTGTTAATTCTATGACATTATGGTCTGAAATATTCGCATTATAAACTATTATTTCTTTAACATAATTCATCTCGTTCACAAATACTCTTTCCCGTCATTGTTGGCAGGTGATTTATTTGTTGAATGTTGTATTCTAGTAGCATATCTAATAGCTTTTCAAATTGCCTCTTATCTTCTGCACTACTATTACTCTCTTTTTATATGTATAAGTACAACCACAATCTCCTATTCGTTCTTTCATTCTACGAAAGGAAAGTTGAAGTCACCAGATAGGAGAATAGTCCAGTCCTTGTGATTTCTACATATATCATCCAATTTTTCAATTATTAAGTCAAACTCTTTAGTGATTTAGGAGTCTATATATTACTATGTTCATCAATTTTTCAGATTCAAATTCTACCGCTATTAGTTCACATTCTGAGTTACTATATTTCTCATATATTTTCCTTGTTTTTTGTCTTTCCCATATATTGCGGTTCCCCCTTGATTTCTATTTTTTCTATCTGATCTATAAGTTTGGAACCCTTTTATTTGATCATCATTCCCAGTCTCTTGGGAATACCAGGTTTCACTTATATTCATTATATCTATTTTCTTTTCATTTTGGGTTAGTTCTTCTAAGTACTCTATTTTTCTTTTTGAGTTACTCGTAACTAAACCCTGCGCATCCATCACTATGATGGTTTGCGTGTTTTCTCCTTCATTTAATACTGGTAGTAATAAGGATTTTCCCATGTCTCTTTCCTGTTCTGGTATGTTGTTCTTTTTTCATTTTTCCAGAAATTCTGACATTAAAAAATCCAACTTTTCCATAATATTTGATCTTCCTTCATCATAATTATTCATTTTGTGTCTGAATCTGCAATTTTCTCCGTTTCTGCAATATCCTCTTGCATAATAAATACAGTTATTATCTCTTGAGTAGAATTTCGGAGCTGATGCTTTGAAATTTTTTGCTGACACCTCTGCATATCTCATTGTGGTTTGCTTTTCTCTTTACCTGATATTCTTGATTTCTCTCTTTATTTGTTTCTTTCTTATTTTGGATTTTATTACTTGGTTGGTTATTTATTTGATTATGATTCATGGCTACAGGGTGCATATATTTGCATTTTTTTGTCGAACTTACATCCTTTTCCTTCTTTTAGGTTTTTACATATTTTTGGATGCAGATCTCTGCAATCATCCCCATATCCATCTAAGTATGCACATTTACCATATATTTCATAGTTTTGACATATCTTAGGATGTTGTAGTAACATCTTTCTCCAAATCTGCAATTCCCTCTTTTCAAAAGGTTGCAGATTTTGTCTTTCTTGTCTATTTTTTCCTCTTTCCCGTCATTGTATAGATCTGGGTAGAGCCTCTTCGGATTTGCTTTTCTGTTGTCATAAATCGTAATTTATTTTCTTCGTAGGGTATGCTGCTTTATTGCCTCGATGTAGTAGCAATGAGTATCTCTGCATCCATACTTTTATCTTGTTCTTTGTTTTCCTTATTTTTTTCTGTCATTTCATTTTTGTTTACTTCTCTTCCGTTTTCCTCTTCTTCTTTTTCTTCTTCTTCTTCTTCTCTTCTCTTCTTCTTCATCCTCAACTATTTGTACATTCAATCTTGATTTAATAACATTGTCTATCCATGATAGACTGTTGAACAAAAAATTCTTGTATCTTTTCTCAAATCTTGTATTACCTCAGCACACTGTGGATGGGTCGGAATGTTGCATGCAGCACATTTTCTGATTAGGTTTTGTGGATTGACTATGCTATACCAAACCCTTTACACAGTTTGCATGCTTTTGGCATTCTTTTTTTCCTAATGCAATCAATTAGGATATTCACAAGATTCACCTTATTCATTTTCTTTGTCGGAATATGTTGGTTTATGTATATTTTCTTTATGAGTCTCTTGACCACTTGGATTTTATTTGGAACTTCTTCAATTATTTTCAAGATGTTTTTCATTAGATTTGTTCCAGTTTGAAGGATTATATCCTTCTAATATATCTAGGAATGCTTTTGTATCTTTTTGGGTTAGGACTGTTGCTGATTTCATAGATGAGAAAATGCCAGTTCCCTTCCTGCTACCTCATCGTATTGCGAATCTGCTAGACACGCCAAATTACGCCACCTCTTCCCGCAGTTGGAACTTACTGCCATCTTGTTCTGATTTATAGTATTACACTTGATAAACTAACTTAGAAGACGCTTTATCCTACTATTTTCACACTAATCTTATCACCGATAGTTCACGAACACTTCTAGATATTTCTCAAATTCTAGTCGTATGTTAAACTTGTGATATCTGTTGATTAATCTGACTTCACGCGGGTACGACTCACCAAGCAAGATGGCTACTTACGAGAGAGAGAGAGAGAGAGAGAGACAGAGAGAGAGAGAGAGAGAGAGAGAGAGAGAGAGAGAGAGAGAGAGAGAATTTTATATTCTCTCTCTCTCGCGTTTAATCCTCAAAGAGTGAGTCAATTGGTGTAATACAGTGGACATTCTTTACTGAACATGAAAACGTTCATCACTGAGAGAGAGAGAGAGAGAGAGAGAGAGGGCGTTTAATGATAAAAGAAGGAACACCACAATTCTCCGGCCCTACTTGAATCAATGATGATCTTAAAGATGATGAGAGCACAATAGGTAAACACACAAGGAAGATCTCAAAGAACATGACGGAGTGGCATCCCCCCCCCCCCCCCCCACCCCCCCCCCCCCCCCCCCCCCCCCCTCCCCACCCCCACAAAAAAAAAAGATAAAAATAAAATAAAATAAAAACTAAATAAATAAACAAAATAAAAAAAAGAACATGGAAAAATGGAGGGCGCCCTCATTTTTTCCGCTGCCTAATAACCCTGAGCAAAGACGTAGATAAAAATGGTGTTTTTTTTTTTCTCTCTCTTCCCGAAGACTTACAATATTGAAATCGGATGACAAGGGACAAAAGGACTACTACGCGTTATTAGGTTCTAAAGCGCAATATTCTTTTTTCTCCTCTCTCTAATTGTGTCATACGAATCCTGACCATGGTTTAATATTTTTTAGTGTCATAAGAATCCTCACTGAAATGTAATATTTTCCCTTCTAATTGTGTCATAAGAATACTGACTAAAAATAGAGTATTTTTCCCCTTTTATAGTGTCATAGGAATCCTCACTAAAATGTAATATTTTTTCCTTATTGTGTCATAAGAATCGTGACTGAAATATACTATTTTGTCTCTAATTGTTTCATAAGAATCCTGACTATAATGCAATATTTTTTTTCTCTTATTGTGTCATAAAAGTCTGATTAAAATGCATTATTTTTTGCTCTCTTATTGTGTCACAAAAATCCTGACTAAATCGTAATATTTTTCACCTCTTACTGTATCATACGAATCCTGACTGAAATATATTTGTTCCCTCTTACTGTGTCATAAGAAACCTGACTATATTAGATTTATTCTCCCTAATTGTGTCATAAAAATACTGAATAAAATGTAATGGTTTTTTTTCCGCTGTGTCATATGACCCCTGGGTCATTAACTAAAAAAATTGTGAATTTGCGTCACTTTAAATTTCTGTCATAGGATCTTCATTATTGAAGGTGTCACTAAAAACATTTCTAAATATCAATAGGTTTCCGATCTGTATCATCAACAACTAAAACCTAATTTTTCCGTCTCGCTTCAATTCCTAAAATAATACCAAACTGTTATACTAAAAGTTGATGACTATATTCCCATCTTATATGCCTTTCATTCCGGGAATAATTACGGGTTAAAACACGCCACAGGAAACAGGTAACATCAATAACTATAAAAACAGATCGGTTGTGATGCTAGTTCCTGTAATAGATTCCCAATTCGAAGTCCGGCGTCACAACAGCAAGGGTTGTCATCGGCGGCAGTCATTTGTGTAAGAAACTTTGTACCCACTGAAAACTAAAACGTGGAAATCAAGGCATTATCATTATTAGTTTTTTCTTCTTCTCTTTGGGGGTCTATCACAGTCAACTTCTTCGATTGGATGGTTTTTATAGTGTGGGGAGTCCATCATATTTCTTACTATGTGTGTGGTGTTTCTAGGAGCACACACTTGTGCACGAGTTCTGGAGCTACTACAGCATCTAGTTTTTCCAGGTTCTTTTCCACGGATCCTGGGAATCGTCCCTATTATTATTATTATGATTATTATTATTATTATTATTATTATTATTATTATTAAAGTGTTTGTAAGGCTATATCTTGGGGATACTATAATACGCTCTAGTAGATTCACATTAACCGTGCATTTGATGTCTAGTCCAGTCCCTTACAACGCTCCTGATTGGCAGTTGATAAGCCAATCACAGGGCTGGAAACTCTCGGTCTCTCTCGAGAGAAACTGAGCGTCAAACGGGACTGGCCTAGACATCAAATGCACGGTTGATGTGAATCTACTGTAGCTGGCAATAGTTATGACACCAGGATGCCACGTTACGCATGCTGCCAATTGATGGAGAACAGGCACGGCGCGTTATGATTTATGCTGACAGATGTTACATTATCCCGTAGCTGTTTTACGAGCCTGCCAAATAACTGCACCACTAAGTACCCGTTGCGAAAGCTGGCTAAAGTATGTCACGAGGGAACTGAGATACAATCGTGACTAAAAAAAAAAATAAATAAATAAATATAAAATAACTTTCGGTAATACTATGAACTTCTTAATTTGTTACGATATGAAAAGCTTAAATTGCTACGGTATAAAATTCATAAATTGTTATGATATGAAATTTTTGTGGAGTACTCAGATAAGCAATGACATCGAAGGATTCGAGAAAATGTAATATAGATATCTCAGCAAAATATAAGAGAGATATTACAAAACTGAGACCGTTAGCCGAGATGGTATACCTATTACAAAGAAATTATATATATATATATATACATTATATATAATATATATATATATATATATATACATATATATATATATATATATATTATATATATATATATGAATGAAAATACTGACATCAAGGAATAGCAAAACACAATTGCACAGACGATAAAATAAAATAATTAACATGATCAAGTAAAGTAACCTTAAAAGTTTCTCTCTCTCTCTCTCTCTCTCTCTCTCTCTCTCTCTCTCTCTCTCTCTCTCTCTCACTTCACTTCACTTCCCACCAGAAGTTGTAAACAGCAACAGTGTGGGAGATTTTAAAAGAAAGCTGGA
The DNA here is from genome assembly GCF_015104395.2 of Macrobrachium nipponense. NCBI lineage: Eukaryota > Metazoa > Arthropoda > Malacostraca > Decapoda > Palaemonidae > Macrobrachium > Macrobrachium nipponense. The sequence goes on along the minus strand of NC_087221.1, from coordinate 36,863,747 downwards.
CAAAATCATCACGACACTGTGAATGAACAGTAAAAACTGCTCCTAGAGGTAACTGACCACATGAGGTCTCCTCGGGTGGACTAATATTAAAGTCTTTGAGACATCCTAATCCTTGTAACTCCATGTAACTTCAAAGAGGAAGTTACGTGAAGTCCGCAGACACGCGCAACATATACATTCTTTTTTTTACCTTTCTTTTTATCTTCCTTTCTCTCTTTCCTCTTTCTCTCTTTTTCTCCGACGCCAGCCTAATAAAAATTTGACGAGAGCCGATAATGAGGAGCCCCTGAAGTTTTGCATTATCTCCTTCGGGAGGGAAATTTGCAAAACGGGATTCCTCTCCACACGAAGCGAGATTCTTTCCTTCGCAAAGGAAAAGTTAAAAATCAGAAGACTGGTAATTTTTTTTTCAGAGAGAGAGAGAGAGAGAGAGAGAGAGAGAGAGAGAGAGAGAGAGAGAGAGAGAGAGAATTTTTCCAGGGAGTGACTGAGAGACTGATAATTTTCCCAGAGAGAGAGAGAGAGAGAGAGAGAGAGAGAGAGAGAGAGAGAGAGAGAGAGAGAAAAAATTTCCCAAAGAGAAAGAGAGAGAGGGAGAGAAAGAAATTTTTTCCAGAGAGTGAATGAGAGACCATGAGAATTTTCCGAGAGAGAGAGAGAGAGAGAGAGAATTTTCTCAGAGAGAGAGAGGCAGACATACAAGAAAGAGAGAGAGAGAAGTCAAGTCTAAAAAAAAAAAAAAAAAAAAAAAAAAAAAAAAAAAAAAAGGTGTTAAAAAATCGGTAAAAAAAAAAAAAAAAATAGATGAAAGAAGCTATATTAAGAGAACCACTTTCTCATCTTAATGACTCTACTATCGATCTCGTCTCGATCGCCTTTCAAGTCCCCTAAAGAAAAAAAAAAAAAAAAAAAAAAAAAAAACTTTCCAAGTCCCCTACAAAAAAGGAAAAAAAAAGTTATTATATAAAAGCACTTAAAAACTTAATCCGGCGTCCTCTCCAGTTTTATAGTGTTTTAATAGTTTCTTGTATTTCTCTCTCCTTCCGTGAATATATATATATATATATATATATATATATATATATATATATATATATATATATATATATATATATATATATTCAATACTTCAAGACCATGTGGCTGAAGGATTAATGTTTACAGAAAGATCTCATTCAATAAAAACAAAGAAAGAGAGAGAGAGGGAGAGAGAGAGAGAGAGAGAGAGAGAGAGAGAGAGAGAGAGAGAGAGAGAGAGAGAGAGAGAGAGAGAGAATGTATCCATGCTTTTTACGAATTCTATTCCTCACTACAAACGGGAATTTAATTTCCCGGAAACACATTATCATCGCCATCCGTCTTTTAATAAATTTTACGTGAAACACGCTCTTGGCGTTAATGCCCTCTGCCCCATCTGTTTTCCTTCTTTCTGAAATGGCTGTTTTGCATCTGCCTTTCATATAAATTATATAATATATATATCTATATATATATATATATCTATTATATACTTAAAATATATATATATATATATATATATATATATATATATATATATATATATATATATATATATTTTGGCATGCTCCTGTATCGCATACGTGAATAATCAATATAATCTTACCAATAATATTTCCGAAATTACGTAATACTCAAGAAAAATATCTTTATCGCCGCCTTTCTTGAAAGCAAAAAAGAAAAAAAACATAAATAAAAAACTTAAAACATAGCTTATAATAAATTCGAAAAAGAAAATAAATTCTCAGTCCGAGAGAAAAGAGCAAATACTTGGAACAGAACGGACGAATGTTTGATAAGTATTTGTTCTGGAATCGCGCTGGAGATTAAGTGGCACTTGTTCTCGACAAGTACAGCAAATTACAAGAGACTGAAGTTTATCGGGTTGCAAGACCAATGGGATAAACTTTGCGAAACAGGGACGAAATAACTTCAAAGGCGGCTCGTGTCTTTATTTTATCAAGGCGGGTAAGGTCACTAGTTTTTTTTTTCTTGAAGTATTGCGATTGCTAAAATGCTCCTTGTAGGAAAACAACTTTCTGCTGTGTTATTTAAAAGAAAACTTAATTTTAATTGTTAAAAAGATGGTATAGGTACATTTACATACACATACACATATATATGTAATATATATATATATATATATATATATATATATATATATATATATATATATATATATATAAAGTGTGTGTTGTATATGTACGTATACCAAACAAATATAAACAATGTTGAACTGTGTATATTCTTTTTCCTGAAAATTGCAAAGTCGGAAGTAACATCAGAGCAATACATGTATGTACGCATACACAAATAATAATAATAATAATAATAATAATAATAACTAATAATAATAATAATAGAATAATAATAAGTGTTACAGCACACACGCAACATGTAACAAATATGAACACAGTATTTCCAACCTCTCTTCTCTCTCTCTCTCTCTCTATCTCTCTCTCTCTCTCTCTCTCTCTCTCTCTCTCTCTCTCTCTTCTCACTCACTCAGCTCGAGCTACCAGTGTCATTGTGCTCAGGAAAACTGGGGGAGGGGGGGGGGGGGGAAAGAAAAGTAGCTGAAGTGATGTGTTGACAGTGAGGAGATAGATTACGCCCGGGTAAACACTTCCCCTTTCCCTCCATAGGAGGAAAATTAACCCGTAGGGAGACGATTACCACAAACACCCGTCGACCACGACTCTGCTACCTTCGGAGAGAGAGAGAGAGAGAGAGAGGAAAATTAACCAGCAGGACTACGATTACCACAAACACCTGTCAACAGCGACTATACTACCTTCGGAGAGAGAGAGAGAGAGAGAGAGAGAGAGAGAGAGGAAAATTAACCCGCCAGGAGACGATTACCACAAGCGCGACAACAGAGACTGCTACCTTGAGAGAGAGAGAGAGAGAGAGAGAGAGAGAGAGAGAGAGAGAGAGAGCAAATACGAACTATCCTCACTGCGAAAATAAATGGCAAAAAATAAAAAACATGGATTTTAAACTGTAATCTCCACAATAACATCTCGTTTCACAGCTGACGATGGATGTCGTACCTTTGGATACTCAACTTTAAGTCTAATTGGAAACTCTTCCCACGGCATTATCGGGGATTAGGTTACCAATTCGGGATTAATTGATAGTGACCGTGGTGATACGAAAACATTACCATAAAATTCCTCCAAAGCCTTGTGGTGACAGGATTCATTGGTACGACAGCGCGAGGACACACACACACACACGCACAGAGAAAGAGAGAGAGAGAGAGAGAGAGAGAGAGAGAGAGAGAGGGTTAATTATGCAATAAATAAACCTTTAGGCACCGTAAATTTTTTCTTTATGTTAGGCAACCTTGCGAACCTGTCGCATTTTATAAAATTGCACAATATCTTGTAGTCTACAATGATAAAAAAAGGCTGAAAAATATCTAAAATAAATAGAATGCATTACGCAATATATTAGCGAGGCAGTATATATATATTATATATATATTAATATATAAATAGAATGCATGTACGCAATATATTACGAGTGCAGTATATATATATATATATATATATATATATATATATATATATACATAGTCTGTGTGTGTGTGTGTACACACACATTATCAAAATAATCGTGCGATCTAACAAGGCCTACTTGTCAAATCCAGAGCCAACACTTTACTATAAAACTCCGTATCTTCATGTCCCAGCAACCTAAATCCGTCCGCGCCCCGCCTCTCTCTCTCTCTCTCTCTCTCTCTCTCTCTCTCTCTCTCTCTCTCTCTCTCTCCACATCATGTCCCTCCCTTTTTTACCCTTCGTGCAAATCTGGCCGCAGCCGACAGCAACAGCGATACGCCACATGCACGGAGACCTCTTTTATGTGGGAACTACCTCATAAACAAGTATATTTACTAAGGCTGTCTCCTCTTTTTGCTATTATCGCATGAACACAGCCACTTGCATGAGAGAGAGAGAGGAGAGAGAGAGAGAGAGAGAGAGAGAGAGAGAGAGAGATTCCTCGCTAAAGCGGACTTCAGCCAGCTTCGTTTCAGGTCCGCACCAACTTTATTCCTTCCGGCAATAAAGGCCAAAATGCACGCGGGGCCTTCACGTTCGAATCCGAGGGGGACTTGTAAAAGCATCCCATTATCATTCAAAACGCAAATGATTTGCATAAATTACCTCCCGAATTTCCCCAACGCATGGCTGCTGAAAAAAACCTCCTGAATATTCATCTGTATAGTCGGGAGAGGAGACGGAAGACGATTCGTGACCCAACGCTCTCGCACCAAACCCCTTGAGGATTGCTGCAAGTCTTGGTAATCGCTCGTTTTTTTTTCCGTTAAAAGAAAACTATCGAGATGATTAATTGTCCGTCTGCCCGTCCGTCAGTACTTTTTCCGTCCGCCCTCAGATCTTAGAAAATGACTGAAGCTAGAGGGCTGCAAATTCGTATGCTGATTATCCACCCTCCAGTCATCAAACATACCAAATTGCAGCCCTCCAGCCTCTTCAGTATTTTTAAAAATTTTATTCAAGGTTAAAGTTAGCCATGATCGTGTGTCTGGCAACACAGCAACACAGGCCAGCACGGCCGGCTGAAAGTTTCACGAGCCGCGGCTAATACGGAATCGTATGCAGTACATAAAACTCGACTGCGCCGACAAAACTTCGACGTATTTTATTTATTTTATACTTTTTTTTTTTAAATAAAACAGGGAAGATGACTCTTAACTATATTGGAATCAATCACGCTTCAACGGAATCGTCATGGGGTTTGGGAATATTTTCGCGATTGGATTAATTACTGTCAATCTTGGAATGTCCTGCGGAAATATTCTCTGGGGTGAGGAATCTGATTCCAAATGTCACTCAGAGAGAGAGAGAGAGAGAGAGAGAGAGAGAGAGAGAGAGAGAGAGAGAGAGAGAGAGAGAGAATTTTAATTTCTATCCTCTTACCCTCTGCAAGAGTGACGTCATGTGTGTCTTTGCATGGGACAAAGTCTGCGCATAATGTAGGATATACGAATGGGAAATGGAAAAAAAAGCAACAAAACTGCGGATAATGAAGAGAAGCGAGAAGATTCGATAATTTATGACACAGCAAACTTGTCTTACAATAAAACCTACTCCAGCAAAACACTTAAGTGCATCTGATTAACAGCTCTCCTAGGGCTGGCTCGAAGGATTAGATATTTTTACGTGGCTAAGAACCAGCTGGTTACCTAGCAACGGGACCTAGAGCTTATTGTGGGATGCGAACCACATTATATCGTGTAGGTAAATCGGAACCATTCGTAAAATTTTTCCGTAATTTAGTCTATGAAGAAGCGACAAAATACCACTGAAAGAAATCGCCTTTTATTGACTACATTCTTAAAAAAACCCAATTGATTTCAATTAACAATTACCAATTGATTTCAATTAACAATTACTTAGGTGAATTCCAATAGGAACATCTTCACAAGTCCTCTTCTCTCCTACAGTTAAGCACCGAGGAAATCATTCCAGTTGAGGAGAAATAAAACCTTCACAAACCAGAATTCTCCGATAAAACACAACCAATACGACCTCCGAAACCCACTTGACAACCAAACTTCTGGAAAACATCAGCCAACCTTCATCACAGTCCATCCGACAACTGGAAACGCTAAAAGCCTCATCAGGACTCCTAATTGCACTCGCATCCAGTTTTCCTGGAAGCTTCCATGAACTAACTGAATTACCCCGCAACTAAAACTCTGGAAAGCATCATTGCATCTTTAATAAAAAAAATAACTGATACTTTATATCAAAATCGATTAATCGATTATTTTAAGTTTAGAATAAATTTGCTTATGAATATTATTGTCTTCTAATTGATTCAATAAAAAAGGCAACCCTAATGACATATCACTGACTTTTTTTTTCTTTTACGCTGCATGGAACCAGTGGTTATTCAGCAAAGGGACCAACGGCTTTACGTGACTTCCGAACCACGTCGAGAGTGAACTTCTATCACCAGAAATACACATATCTCAACTCTAAGTGGAATACCCGGGAAACGAACTCGCAGCCACCGAGGTGGCACGCCAACACCATACAAACCACGCCACTGAGGCGATTCTCCCTGATTGATTGTATGTCATCTGGCGTCACAACAGCCGGGGTCGCTAACGCTACAGCCCAGAAACAAAGACAACAGCGGAAAAATTGAATAGGGCTCAATGTCATGAGAATCTATAGACCCGCCTCTTGACATCGGGAAGGTTATAAGACTGACGGGCGACTGGAGTTACAAAATCGTACCAGAGCTCTGCAGTAGAAGGGATGAAACATTCGCTGAACTCTGCAGTCTATTTCTTGGACGAGAACGGTATAAAGCACATTATTCTTTCCAGGATTTGTAAAAACAATTGTCACTTACCTTAAAATCAACATTCTTGAAGAATTGCCCTCCATAATAATATAAATCTACATTTGTTATAAATATATCGAATGAACAGTTTCTTTGTACTAGTATACACATCCTATTTAAGATAAAAAAAAGTGAAAAACAAAAGTATAACAAGACTTGCAACTCATCTTCGTATCCTGCAACTAAATAACTGAAAGCATCTTTATGAAGGCGATTCATTCATTAAACAGAAAAGTTCTATCATTATAGTTTTAATAATTACTCTTGCAGCCCCTGACGTAGAAACTAACATCGCGCAAGATGAAAGCCAAAGTAAACAAAATAAAGAAGTAAATAACCAAACACCAAGACCAAACACTAAAGAGAAACGGGAAGCAAATACTCCTCTCAAATAACCAAATAATACCGAGGAGAGCACTTAAAACTCAAGAAAGTATAAAATATTAAAATAAGTATCCAATAGCGCGATCCACTTGAGGACGGAAAACGATCTATGGTATTATCATCTTAAAGAGGAGGGAGCAATTAAAATCCCATTATATTACAGCACCCTCTGGGTGTTTAATCAAGAATTGAAAAAAAAAAAGAAGATGAATTATGGGAAAAAGATAAAACACTTTTTTATTTTACCTAAACACTCGCCCCCGGCCACCCCCATCCCGCCAAACACCCTTCGTCCGTCCGTAGCTCTTCCAGGAATGAATTATGCTCGCTTCCATGACTTCCTTTTCTGGGGCAGCGGGCAAAGGGAGCCATTATTTTGGGCGGGGGAAAAATTCTCATTCTCTCTCTCTCTCTCTCTCTCTCTCTCTCTCTCTCTCTCTCATATTTTATTCTGTAAGTATATATATATATATATATATATATATATATTATATATATATATATATATATATATATACACACGCGCGCGCGCACAC
>NC_087221.1:36846422-36851422 GCF_015104395.2 Macrobrachium nipponense | reverse complement strand
ACTGAACTTAATGTTTTGCTACATAAAACGAATAGACTATTAAAAAATTCAATATTAATAAAATGAATAATAATAATAACAATAAAAGGAGCACAAGACGAAGAAAAAGAAGAGGGAAAACAAACCGAACAGCAGACACGCGGAGAAACTAGAAAAATACCAGCTAATCAATTCTAACATAACCTTTTTGAAAAGGGATTAATAGCAACAAAAGGAGATCACAAAAGGATGAGAAGGAGAAGAACAAGAAGAAGAACGCGAACAGCACACACACACACACACACACACACACACGCCGCTGATCACACAGCATACACACGCGCGGAGAGACTACAAAAAAAAAAAAAATAAATAAAAAAATAATAATAAAAAAAAAAAAATTCGGGGTGCTGTCAATTAGTCTGTCAATTTCAGCGATATCGCCACAAAGCGGGGCAAAAACAAAAACCGCCCGTTTTCGCTTTGCCGTCCGACTGCGCTTAATGAGAACTCTCCAACGACACACAGACATTCATTTGATCGATTCAGACACACCACACATCATCATCATCATCATCAGCGGCTGCCCCACCCAACCCCCTCCACCGCCCCTCCCCCCAACACCCCAAACAGAAGTGATTAGCGATTTACAAAACTTGGCAAAATTGAGCCGAGAGGTAACGGTAAGGGTCTCCTATCATATCAATTTCTTCCAGAAAATTGGCCGAATGGGAAAATGAACCTTGAGTTTATTGGAATTTAATAAATAGTTCTTGATATTCGTTATCTAATGGGACAGAATATATAAATTTAGGACACAGCCCATGCGCTGGGACATATGAGGTCGGTCATCGCTGATAGGAAAATTGAGAGTAAAATGGTTATAAAAGTTTAAGGAGAGGGTGGATAGTAAGGTGAAAGAAAGAGAATATGAATATGGAAGTACGGAGAACGAAAAGAAGAGTTGAGGGGGGTTTACCGCTAGGAGCCAAAGAGACGCTGCAAAGAACCTTTTAGGTTGTACAGCCTACAGTGCACCGATGGCATTAACATAACCCCCCCCCCCCCCAACAGGATTGTAGATCCCTAATCAAGATTAGAGAACCCTAATCAACATTACAGAACCCTAATCAAGATTATACATCCATAATCAAGATTATAGAACCCTAATCAAGATTACAGAACCCTAATCAAGATTATAGAACCCTAATCAAGATTACACAACCAACCCTAATCAAGATTATACAACCTAATCAAGATTTACAAACCCCAAACCAGAACCCAACCAAGAATCCCTAATCTTAGAATTCCCCTAAATCCCTAATCAAGATTATACATCCCTAATCAAGATTATAGAACCCTAATCAAGATTATAGAACCTAATCCCAGATTATAGAACTATCACGATTATTTATGAACCCTAACTCAAATGATTATTTTAGAAACCCTAATCAAGATTATAGAACCCTAATCAAGATTATAGAACCCTATAAAGATTATAGGACCCTAATCAAGATTATACAACCCTAATCAAGATTATAGAACCCTAATCAAGATTATAGAACCCTATAAAGATTATAGGACCCTAATCAAGATGATAAAACCCTAATCAAGATTATAGAACCCTAATCAAGATGATAAAACCCTAATCAAGATTATTGAACCCTAATCAAGATTACAGAAGCCTAATCAAGTTCTCGCGAGGCATTAACGATTTTAGCACAAGTGTACAACGAAATGGAAATTCTGCCCCAACACGCCCAAACAATACATGAGCGTTGTAAATAGAGGTAATTAAGATGTGCGTTTATCGTTTTCCAATGGCATGATCTGTGTTTTCTGCAAATTAATGTCCTCTACCACCGCGGTTTTGAGTTACAGAATGTATATAGCAATTTTGCACGCACAAGATAATATCGAAGTTGTAACTTCATGCATACCAACGTGTGCATATATATATATATTATAAATAAATATATTTATATATATATATATATATATATATATATATACATACATACACACATATATAAATAAACATTTGTAGCTTAATGATTTTGAATCATTAAGCTACAAATGTCGTTTCATATATAATTCACGATTCCCGAAGTAGAGCGAATTGCATTTTAAACGACATTTGTAGCTAAAGATTGTATATAAATCACGGTGATGTGATATAAAATTCGTAAGTATATATATTATATATATGTAAATATATACATATATATACATACATATATATATACACAAACACACATATAAATAAGAACAGTCATGAAAAATGCCAAATTCGATTGGGTGCAACATAAATGCCCAAAAGCACAGCAAAGAATTAAACCTATTTGCTTCAGCACCTCCGTGCCAATACACCCTGGCGCCTTTAAGCCTTTAATAATTTTATCAGCAAATAAGACAAGCTATTTACAGAGCTGTCCAACGGCCCGACATTCTATGATGGCAGCAAGTGCCTGCTGCAGTCAAGCTGTCAATCAGCTATACCCCGGAAGATTTAGTTATGATCTGAGTTAGTTTAGGCACGAATACTAATCAAATTATTCAGCTCTGGGATGGACCCTAGGACCTCGCTCAAGTTGCAATATATTTCGAGTGCCTAATTATAATTGTCAGGTAGAGTAGCCTTCAAAATTAAATGCCTCTTAACAAATTATAAGTATAAATGAATACTTAATACTTGTTACAAAAGAAAGAAAACATCGTGAAAGACAAATATTCCAGTTGATAAAATATATACAATTCAAGAAGTTAGAGTGTACAAATTCTACGATAAAATGCGAAAGTTCCACGAAACAGAATATGAACATTCATCGAGATAAAATATGAAAATTCAACGAGAAAAAATCTAAAATTTCCATGAAATAAAATACGAAAATTCAACGAGGGAAAATACGAAAATTCATCGAGATAAATTATATGAAAATTCAACGAGACAAATTCTAAAAATTCCACGAAACAAAATACGAAAATTCCACAAGATAAAATACGAAAATTCAACGAGAAAAAATCTAAAAATTCCACGAAATAAACCACGAAAATTCCACGAGATAAAAAACTAAAATTCCATGAGAGAAAATACGAAAACCCCACGAGATAAAATACGAAAATTCAACGAGGGAAAATACGAAAATTCATCGAGATAAATTATATGAAAATTCAACGAGACAAATTCTAAAAATTCCACGAAACAAAATACGAAAATTCCACAAGATAAAATACGAAAATTCAACGAGAAAAAATCTAAAAATTCCACGAAATAAACCACGAAAATTCCACGAGATAAAAAACTAAAATTCCATGAGAGAAAATACGAAAACCCCACGAGATAAAATACGAAAATTCCACGAGAAAAAATCTAAAAATTCAACGAAACAAAATACGAAAATTCCACGAGAAAAAAATCTAAAAATTCCACGAGATAAAATACGAAAATTCCACGAGATAGAATCGGAAAGGAGACGCCGATCTTAGCATACATATTCTCATAAAAAGTCTCCCGTATCTGCTGATGTTGCGTCAGAAGTATCAAATTTACCTGTAGGGAGAAGGGGAGACGTCGGATCTGTCAACAATAAGGTGCGCTACAACATTTAGAAATGTGAGGTTGTTAAAAAAAAATTTTTTTCCAGGGAGACTGCAATCCTTTAAAATATCTCTCTCTCTCTCTCTCTCTCTCTCTCTCTCTCTCTCTCTCTCTCTCTCTCTCTCTCTCTCTCATGTGTGATGCATGTACACAAATGTTCATTTATAATCTTAGCGAGTTTGCACCTGGGCTGCATTTCTCTCTCTCTCTCTCTCTCTCTCATGTGTGACATATGTACACAAATGTTTATTCCTAGTTTTGGTTAATTTAAAATTAAAAAATGATGAACGTCTCTGAGAAAAATACAGTACATACTACATAAACATACACATACTCAGTTACATACATATATTTTACCATACATACATACATACATACACACATATTTGCAGCTAAACGGCTCTAACCATTAGTAGTGGTGGCTCTAAAGGGTGATTAGACTTCGGGATTGCGAAGCCTATAATATTAAGTCTAATTATGCCCCACCATATTCGATATATATATATATATATATATATATATATATATATATATATATATATATATATATATATATAAATTCCTCCTCCTCTCATGCACCTCTGATTTTCGATAGCCCGGGCTCGTCAACCCTTATCGGGGCGGGGGGAGGGTGGGGGGGGCACTGGTTTCCAGAGCTCCTATCCCCGATAAGCCCCGTTCGAGCTTATCTCTGGCGTTGCTGCCGTTCATGAATTCCATGTCGAGAGAGAGAGAGAGATGCCTATGCAGAGAATATACGAGATGCTAAACATCTAGTTAACTGAGAGAGAGAGAGAGAGAGAGAGAGAGAGAGAGCGAGAGAGAGAGAGAGAGAGAGAGAGAGAGAGAGAGAGGTCTTTGCAGAGAACATAAGAGATGCTCAGTGTCTGTTTAACGATCTCTCCGCGGAAGAGACGACGCTCTTACCTGTTGCGATTCTTAAATAAACGTGGAATATGCGGCAGCAGTCTGGGTGTTTTTGTATCATGAGCTGTTTAACATGCTCGTCTGGAACTCTGAGAGAGAGAGTGAGACAGAGAGAGAGAGAGAGACTTACTATGTACCTGGCTATCTGTCTTTCTATATCTTGGAGTGTGTTATGTGTGAATGAATGTTTGTTTACACACACACACACACACACACACACACACACACATACATGGATAACTTGATCACGAAGTATATAAAACGTGATGCTATGTATAAATAAAGGTTTTTTTTGCCACGAAGGGAAAAAACGAAAAAACGAGTTGGCCGAGTACTTTCGGTCCTATTCGGACCCTTTACTGAGGCATAAAACCCTAATCAAGTTAAAAGATATATATATATATATATATATATATATATAGTGTATGTGGATGTATGTATGTATTTACATGTAATTGTAATAGCCACTTCTCAAACTCCTTGCTCTTTTTCTGAT
>NC_087221.1:36821422-36841422 GCF_015104395.2 Macrobrachium nipponense | reverse complement strand
AAGAACCTTGCAAGGGAACCTGTGCTACACTTGAACAAGCTGGAGCTATACTGCGCATGAAACATGCAAAGGAATGCATGGTATGAAGGCAGAAAGGAAATTCTCAGACGGACAGAGAAAGGACTACGAAGGCTTTAAAATCAAGATACGCAAGAAAGATATCCAAATGTTTAAAAACTGGGATTGTCACAAATGAAATGAAACGCTAGCGAATGCGCGAAAGAGATTAAGTAACAACATTAATGTACTTAAAAATCTGCAAAGAAAAGGGTCAACTCGGTTACAAAGTGGTGGAGGAAAGTAATGAAAATAATATTCCCCCCTCCCTCCTATTTAAGCTACCGAATAGCTTATTCTTAGAATCAGGAGAAGCACACGATAGCGTCGTTCTAGAAAGATTCTTTTTTCTTAGCCTTCGGGGAAAACATTGACGCAACCAACATCATACTTTAATGGTCCCAACATCAACATCGCTTACAAACAAAACTGGTCACCGAAGATGACAAGATATACATATGACGACAGAAAACGGGTTAGGATACAGAATCGCCAACAAATACGAGACGGGAGCATATAACACGGACAGCTCGTACGTAAGACTCGTACGTACGTAAGGCGCCAGCGCCCGTAATAACGTCCCTAAAATCTTGTAGACGGGAGTCTGGGAACGTTCTTGACAATAACATTCATTTTCCCCTATAAGCCAGACGGACGACTGAGTGGACTCGCTCTCTGATACAAAGAAGCAAGAAGAAGAGAAGAAGAAGAAGAAGAAGAAGAAGAAGAAGAAGACGAAAAAAAAGAATCCTTGATGTCAACATGCAATTCAATCACACTCTTAAGTATGAAGTCGATTTTGCAGTCACAAGAGTCAAAATATTAATCCCTCCGACACACGTATATATATATCTATATATATATATATATATATATATAGTTCCCTGTGGCGTCCGCGACAAACATATATATTACATAAACGCGCGAAATCAGTCGCACCGGGATACGCGTATCGCCCCGCTTAGTAACGAGAGCGTACGTAGTATAGTATATATATCCGTCATGGAAATGGTGCTGGAATGGGTTGCGGTGGCGCCATACATGCACTGGAAGCACGGCGATCAATAATCAGCATTTATAGGTGTCTCCGGGAAACCTCTCTCCCCTCGAAATCTTCCTCTCGCGAATTGGCACTACGGTGAGAGTCAGTGGGCGCTAAGAGACCGAAACAACGTAATGTGAGGTTTAGTGGATTGCTAGGAACTGCATTGCTCCGCTAATATACACTCACAAACACACACACGCACACACACACACACAACACACACACACACACACATATATATATAATATATATATATAATATATATATATATATATTATTATAAATATATATATATGCGTATAGTATTTTACCGCATAAGAAAAGGTATAGAGAAATCCGTATATATGTGTAATATATACATATACATATAGTGTGTGTGCTTGCGAAATATTCCCAGCTATCCAGAATTCCACATTCTAACAAAAGTAATACATTAAGTCTTTCTATACAAATTAAATATTCATTAAGGAAAGCTTATATCCAATCTTCTTTTCCTGCCTGAGGGGGAAGAGTTTTTCCCCTCATCAGTCTCTGAGTCTCTCCATACTCGATAAAACAAACAGAAGACTGGATACAAGCCATAATAATTAATATTTATTATTATTGACTTATTTATTCGTTTATTTCTTTATTTATTTATGTTGGTAATGAAACCTCATGCGACACATGCGTAGAGTTTTCCAAAAAAGTGATGTCGCCCTATTGACTATTCATGCAAAGTTGCGCAATTTTTATTTATTTATTTTTTATTTGTTGTTGTTGCTATTTTTTATATTTTCTTTGAAAGTGGACAGGTTACACATGATAAACTGGAACTAGAACATGAAGGAAAAATGAGTTTACGATGAATTATTTTTATAGTATTCCATAATACATTTACCAGTAATAATGTGCATTAACAGTGCTCATAAATAAAGTGCTCACGCAAAGTACTATTTACTCCAAAAAATAAGCAAGAGTATAACGCAAACAAACGCTTTCACCCAAAGCCTAAAGGGCTCAACACAAATCTTACTAAAAGTCCATTTAATCACTGAAACCGAATTCCATGAACGAAGAGACCTCCCTCGAAACGCCGAGACGCTTTCACCCTTGGTCCAAAATTATATCTTAAACATCTATTAAGACTCGATTTCCTCTCGGTCCTTTAACATCCCTAAATCCGAATTCATGATAGACTTCCCTCCTCCTCCTCCTCCTCCTCCTCCTCACCTCCTCCTCCTCCTCCTCCTCCTCCTCCTCCTCCTCCTCCTCCTCCTCCTCCTCCTCCTCCTTTCAGAGCGTCGAACGCCTATACTTCCAGTTACCGAATTTTAACCTACCCCTCCGTCCCTTCAGAGCGTCCAACGCTGTCCTTCTAGATACCGAATTTTACCAACGCCACTGGAAGGAGGACCCGAGCACCGTAAATGCCATTCGGGATATATACACTCGCCCTCTCTCTCTCTCTCACTCTCTCTCTCTCTCTCTCTATCCTCGGCCTCTGCATTTCCTCAATAGCAACCATCTTCATTTTCCTCTTCTCTGACTTTGAAAAAGACTCGCCACAAGAGAGTGAGTCTTTCTCCGACCCCCCCACCCCCACCCCCTAAGCCCGAGTCCTGCAAAGGCAAAACACTATCCACTTCCTTCCCCCCTCCCCCTCCCCCTTCCTCCCACCCCACCAGCAAACATCCATTTTCGCCAGGCTCTCATACATTTCCGGTTAAAATTTACGTTTTTATAACACTCAGCCCCATTTTCAAGATGCTCGTCTCCCACTCCCCCCCCCGTCGTCTTTTTCTCTAAGATCCCGCAATATATATATATATATATATATATTATATATATATATATATATATATATATATATATATACTTCTTAATATACATTCCTTATAAAGGCGAATATAAATTGTTTTTTTTTATTTATCTCTACAAATATATCAGATAAAAACTAAACTAACAAATAGAGATCTTACAACAACTTAGCCAAAGAAATTCTCTCTCTCTCTCTCTCTCTCTCTCTCTCTCTCTCTCTCATCTTGATAATCCTAACAATGGCAATATATCTTGCCTAGGGATGGGGGGGGGGTGGGGGGGGGGTGGAGGGGGAAGGTATACCAGCCCGCCTGAAGGGACTTGGCAACTGTAATCACCCAAAGATCTGGAGGCGCCTGCAAAATGGCATTACTCCTGCACTGGCATTCGAAGGCTCGGAAGAGAAAAGTGATAATCCATCTCAAAAGGCAATTCGATGAGAGAGAGAGAGAGAGAGAGAGAGAGAGAGAGAGAGAGAAAGGAAATAGTTTCATGAACTGTTTAACTCCAAAATCAAGTTACCAATTTCCTTCTTTTTCCTTTTGCAATTTATTGTATCAGAGGAATCATCCTGAGAGAGAGGAGAGAGAGAGAGAGAGAGAGAGAGAGAGAGAGAGAGAGGAGAGAGAGGGGGGGGGGGGGGAAAAATATTTTTATGAATTGGGTAACTGCAAAGTCAAGGTTACCAGTTCCCCCATTTTTATTTATTTTTATTTATGTCTCAAAGGCAATGCGATGAGAGAGAGAGAGAGAGAGAGAGAGAGAGAGAGAGAGAGAGAGAGAGAGAGAATTAAGAAATCACTTAATATTCCAATAAACTATGCAACAGCAAACTTAAGGCTGCTAATTTCTTTAGCTACCTATAATCTCAAAGGCATCTTACTGAGAGAGAGAGAGAGAGAGAGAGAGAGAGAGAGAGAGAATTCACACAGTTTATTCACATAAACTGGGCAACTACATAAGGTAATTCTTTTTTTACCTTTACTACAGAACCAAATCACCGTTTAAAAACCTTCCTCGGTCATCAACATAGAAGATGTTTTCCCGGTAAGTACCACCCGTCTGAAGACAGCAATGCCTTCATGAAAATGACATAACAACACCTGTTATGCTCAGACTCGGATCCTTCGCTCTGGAAGACAGGACAACCCTCCGGCGGTTCACGAATAAAGAAAATGGAGAGGAAATGAAGATCACAAGAAAGTCTGCCGTGAAGAAGGGAAATTTTTTTACGAGACGACAAATGCGGGTATGAATGCCAAAGGCATTTGTCATAAAATACAAAAAACATACCACATATATATATATATATATATATATATATATAATAAATATATATATATATATATACATATAATGTATAGTATATATAGGAAGCAGACCCTCACTCAAGCATACTTTATTAAAAGTAATGGCTACTTCAGCAGCATTGCACTTGTAGAGATTCTTCTCTATTTTCCGAATAGCGGCTTTTTCCGTGCTACTTAGACAGGCTAGTAGAGCGCCTATGGAGGTCATGATCAAATACAGAGCCAAAATTGGTGTATATATTTGAATTTTACAGATAAACTATGATACCATAGTTATCAAAGTCATTAACGATATATATATATGTCTCTCCTCTCTCTCTCTCTCTCTCTCTCTCTCTCTCTCTTTCTTGAAGCAAGCGAGCTTTCGTCTGGAGCTGCCAGACATCCTCGGGCTGGGAAGCTGAGGGTGGACTGATCTTGAAGCGGTGTCCGTCCTCGTTTATATTTGGAGTTGACAGCAGGGGGTCTGCCCCATGCTGATCTACTATTGGCAGGTGGCGGTAGGTCTTCGTTTTCATTGGTGGCTTGAACCGGGTCTCAAGCCACTTTCCATGCGTTGATGGTTGCGATACTGTAAGTCCTGCAGCCGCCTAGACCTCCTTAGCGGCGCGGTTACGTCGATGGGCGTTTCGCTATGCTGCGGGACGTCACGGCTAACTTGATTATGATTGGCTGCGGGAGTATCTCGTTCGGGGCGTCGTCTTCCTTGGAGTTGTCGTGCTCGGTGGTGTCATTGTTGGTGGCAGGTCTTCTCATACTCGTAGGGAGGAGAAATTCTTCCTGCGTCGTATTTAGTGTAGGTCTTACAAAATCCAGCAAGTAAGACCTACACTAAATACGACGCAGGAAGAATTTCTCCTCCCTACGAGTATGAGAAGACCTGCCACCAACAATGACACCACCGAGCACGACAACTCCAAGGAAGACGACGCCCCGAACGAGATACTCCCGCAGCCAATCATAATCAAGTTAGCCGTGACGTCCCGCAGCATAGCGAAACGCCCATCGACGTAACCGCGCCGCTAGGAGGTCTAGGCGGCTGCAGGACTTACAGTATCGCAACCATCAACGCATGGAAAGTGGCTTGAGACCCGGTTCAAGCCACCAATGAAAACGAAGACCTACCGCCACCAGCCAATAGTAGATCAGCATGGGGCAGACCCCCTGCTGTCAACTCCAAATATAAACGAGGACGGACACCGCTTCAAGATCAGTCCACCCTCAGCTTCCCAGCCCGAGGATGTCTGGCAGCTCCAGACGAAAGCTCGCTTGCTTCAAGAAAGAGAGAGAGAGAGAGAGAGAGAGAGAGAGAGAGGACATATATATATATGTTAATGACTTTGATAACTATGGTCATAGTTTTTATCTAAAATTCAAATATATACACCATTTTGGCTCTGTATTTGATCATGACCTCCATAGGCGCTCTACTAGCCTGTCTAAGTAGCACGGAAAAAGCCGCTATTCGGAAAATAGAGAAGAATCTCTACAAGTGCAATGCTGCTGAAGTAGCCATTACTTTTAATAAAGTATATGTATATATTTATATATACAGGTATACACGCACGCTCGCTTTGTGTATGTGTTCCAGTGTGTCGATTGCATTTCCTTCACGAACTTGTTTCTTGTTTTATGTTTGTGTCAATTAATATACTTGGTTATATATATAGATATATTATATATATATATATATATATATGTATATATATTTATATATATATATATATATATCATAATTATAATATTTATTATATATATATTTAGTTTAATATCTATATATATAATTTATATATTATATATTTTTTATCTAGAAGATATTATATATTATTCATAAACATATATATTTAGAATATATATATAAATTAACAAAAACTAGCCCTCTCCTATACTTTCCCTTCATTTTTTTCTGTTTTTTAGTTTTATTTTATGAAAAAACGCCTTTGCCATCACACATATATATTTATATATATATATACATATATAATATATATATATATATATATATATAATATATATATATATAATATATATATATATATATATATATATATATATCCCAAAAAATCTTAGGGGACCATTGGAATCGATTTTTTAAAGCAATCTAAACCCCTTGAGTTGTTTTGGGGATCATCATATATTTAATGAATCACCTTATGGGAAGACCACGGCTCTCATAAGCGTTAAGGTACGTTGGCATGGCTTTGACCCCAAAGCCCGGCGCGTAAAAACACGCTTTTAATTAAAGACGCTTGCGGTAAAAGAAGTTCAAAGTAGGAAAATGAGGGTCAGCCGTTCCAGGATTACACGAACCGCCACTCCAAGAATAGCGAAACTTCTCGGTGATTCTTGAAGTTTTCCAGCATCCTGGAGCTTTTATTTCTTAATTAAACATACACACACACAAACACAGACATAATCATCTAATCATTAACGCGTTTTCGTATGCACACATGAGTATCTTTGTGTAGCTTATGTACCGTAGATAACTCACTTAATATAGGTAAAAAAATAGGAACACTAAGTGAAGGCAAGAAGTTTATAAATATTAAATACCAAAGATAAAGAATATATATATATATATATATATATATAATGTATATAATTAATATATATTATATTATATATATATACATATATATAATGTATATATATACCCAAGGAGAGGGACTCAGTAAAGTCATATCAAAATGAGTGCACTGCCGTATAAATCTGAAAGCCAATGTAGCACGGGAAAACATTTTCGCATGTTCCGGACCTTAAAGCCTAGAGGAACTGCTCACATGAGGAGGAGGAGGAGGAGGAGGAGGAGGACGACTTCATGTTCCGGTAATGTGAATTCTTTGATGACTGCGCCTTTTTATTAAGAGGCAATAGAGATCGATGCAACTCCTCCTTTTTACCTATACCTCGATCAGCGTGACGGTTTCGTGATGCCAAAAGTGCAACTTGACCAACTAAGCTTCTGTACTGCACAATGCGAAATACATCAAAGGCTTGCAAATGTTATTACATCTACATGCAAAGTGGTGTAATCTTTGGAATGCCTTTGATTCTTGGTGCAAAATAGTACTCATTATTCCTTGTGCGCGAATTTTCCAAAACTGGGGCGCGATTTCAAGTTCTTATGATAACATACGGAAAATATTATTCTACTATTACTGGATTCCTCCAAGTACGCGTGAACATAATCCAATTCCGTTTTTTATTGCTATTTTGTTTATTGTCATCATAATTATCAAATAACTCAACACAACTGAGTTAATATTCTGAGCGTTCTTTACGGTTGAACCAGAGGGATTAATTTCATCTATTGACTGATACATTTACATTAGAAACATGTATATGTATGAGCTGAAATGTGAACTTTATTTAATATACGAATCAATAGGAATTTTGATAGATTTAAGGGAGAAACTCAGGGTACAAGATCAGTTAGGCTGAATGATGTTTGTCTTTTAAAACTTTCTAAGTAATATATTTAAATATGAGTGAATAACCAAGTCCCACGTTATACCAAGGAATCGTTTCATTCAAGCCACAAGATTTATATATTCTACTTTACATGCAAGAAAAAACTCGCAAAACCAACTTTCCTTGGGTCAACAAAAGGGGCGCCTGATGCCCATGAAGAATCGATGCATTAAAATTCAGAAAACGATTTCCGTTGCTGGGAGAGTTTCTTAAAAAGGATCTGCAGATCTCTCTCTTTTTTTCTTTTTTCTTTTTTTTGGCCATTCTGAGAGGCGCTTCTGAGCAAGAGTTGTGGGTTTTTTTTTGTGATTTCCAATCTATTAATTGCTGTCTTCTAACAAAACCTGCTTTAATGTAGGAGGGGGGGGGGGGTAGATGTGACTGCTGCTTCAGACTTGCAAGATCTGTTCAAAACTTCTAGTATAATTCCCGGTTGATGAGATTCACTCAAAATTTATGAGTTGCACTCAATACTTGTTGTCTTATAATTATGAATTTCATGCACTTTTGAATAACAATTGCAATTTTTAAAATATATACTTCATACGACAGTCACTGACAGGATAGATGATGACATAAAAAAAAACACACAGCCCCCTGCTCAAAGGATTATAAGGCAAGGAAACATTTCATAAACCTACATGACAATGATGTACTGAAATAAACTAAAACACAGAAAATTATAGCTTTTATCCCCTCATCCTTAAGAGTAACAGTTAACACATTGATTTTAGTTCATGCAATTCCAATTACAATATATATATATATATATATATATATATATATATATATATATATATATATATATATATATATATATATATATAATATATATATATATATATATATATATATAGTATATATGTATATATATATATGTATATATATACATACATACATATATATATATATATATATATATATATATATATATATATATATATATATATATATATATAGGCTATTATTGTTTGATAGCCGCTACTGTTACCAAGACAATAAACGATAGTATTGAACGGTTGATTTTATCATAAACCTTAACTGAAAACTTATATTCTTCGCTCCATAAGGAACAGAAAAAAAACACGTACACACTTGAATTCTCACATTACATTACATCTCCTTTAACGAAACAAACCTCGGGTCACAGCCCCCTGACTTGAGCAGAAGAACGCGCTGTACCGTGTGGATGTAACTGTTCAATAGTCTTTAAAAAACAAAGAAAGAAAGAAAAAAAAAAGGGCAGAACTCTTGTGTCTTGTCACTGGGGCTCGACTTCAGAATGCTTTAACAATGGCAAGCATAGCCAAATAACTTTTTTTTTCTTGGGTTACCAACAACTGATTTAAATTGTCCAAACTTTTAGGCTTGCAAGCAACTGCAAAATATAGGCAACGTTATTGATACGGGACTAACTATCCATGTTAAGCTAGGTCATTATAAAAAAAAATTGTATTACTGAACTACTTTTATGAAATGATAATGCTAAAGACTTCCAAAAGATGTAGGTAAGACACAGGAATCATGTATTACAGCCAAATCACAAGAAAACTATACCTGAATAAAAAAAATTCGCAGTAACATAAAATCCATGTGCATTGAGGTGCAGTATAATAAAATAAAAAGTCCCCTTCTATAGACAGATAATTTGAAACGCACACTCCCCTTAGGTAATGAAAGCTATTTACAATTCAGAGCCAAAATAGTAACTTCTTATTACAAGCTACTCATCTGAAGGCTACATGAAAACACTTAAAATGTATCTACATATGAACACCAACAGCGATATAATAATTTCCACAAAAAGGGATATATATCTATATATATATATATATATATATATATATATATTTATATATATAAATATATATCTTATGGATAAAAGAAGGTTTTCATATGAAAAAAAGTCTTACTTCGAACACTTGTGTATCCCGACCATAAATTTAAGTTACTGTAACTTGTAGAAAATATATATAACTTAAAAAAAGCAACGACCTGCTACTAGATAAGATACTAAATACGGAACATCTCAATTAATAAATATGCTCTTCCAGAAAACTAACCTGGGTTAAAAAAAAAAATAAATAAATAAATAAAAAAATGACCACAACCAGAATTCTTCATTCCTGACCCACTTCCCCCTCGAACGGGGCCCATCTGTTGCTAACTAATCTTGGTAACTTATAAATAAACCATAAATATCGGCCGCCACAAGATACGTCGATACTACTCGCTGTAAATCGTCTGGTCTCGCTGTCCTTCCGTCTCCTCCGTCGATTGTTTAGCCCTACATAATTCACGGAGTCCAAACAGTCTATCATCAAACACGAACAAGAATAATCCGATATGCAATTCATTTCCATCAAAAGAAACCTCACAGCAGAAGGTCTGAGCTACCACCTTTTTCATCTGTTTATTCAGAAAAGGCCATTTTTCGTGTTTAATCAGAAAAGGCTATTATCCATCTGTTTATGAAGAAAATGCCATTTTTCATCTATTTATTCAGAAAAGGCTATTTTTCATCTGTTTATTCAGAAAAGACTATTTTTCATCTGTTTATTCAGAAAAAGCAATTTATCATGTTTATTCAGAAGAGGCTATTTTTCATGTTTATTCAAAAAACACCATTTTTCATCTATTTATTCAGAAAAGGACCATTTTTCATGTTTATTCGGAAAAGGTAATTTTTCATCTGTTTATCCAGAAAGGACCATTTTTCATCTATTTATTCATTAGACTATTTTTCCTGTTTATTCAGACAAGGCCATTTTTCACCTGTTTATTCAGAAAAGGCCATTTTTCATCTGTTTATTCAGAAAAGGCCATTTTTCATCTGTTTATTCAGAAAAATCCATTTTTCA
The DNA here is from genome assembly GCF_015104395.2 of Macrobrachium nipponense. Taxonomy (NCBI): domain Eukaryota; kingdom Metazoa; phylum Arthropoda; class Malacostraca; order Decapoda; family Palaemonidae; genus Macrobrachium; species Macrobrachium nipponense. The sequence continues at coordinate 36,830,878 of NC_087221.1, read as the reverse complement.
TGTTTATTCAGAAAAGACCATTTTTCATGTTTATTCAGAAAAAACATTTTTCATCTGTTTATTCAGAAAAGACTATTTTTCATCTATTTATTCAGAAAAGACCATTTTTTATCTGTTTATTCAGAAAAGACTATTTTTCATGTTTATTCAGAAAATACCATTTTTCACCTGTTTATTCAGAAAATACCATTTTTCACCTGTTTATTCAGAAAATGCCATTTTTCACCTGTTTATTCAGAAAAGCCCATTTTTCATGTTTATTCAGAAAAGACTATTTTTCATGTTTATTCAGAAAAAAGCATTTTTCATCTATTTATTCAGAAAACCCCATTTTTTATGTGTTTATTCAGAAAAGCCCATTTAACATGTTTATTCAGAAAAGGCCATTTTTCATCTGTTTATTCTGAAAAGACCATTTTTCGTCTATTAATTCAGAAAGGATAATCCTTTATGTTTATTCAGAAAAGCCCATTTTCATCTGTTTATTCAGAAAACCCCATTTTTCATCTGTTTATTCAGAAAAGCCCATTTAACATGTTTATTAAGAAAAAGCCATTTTTCATCTGTTTATTCAGAAAACCCCATTTTTCATCTATTAATTCAGAAAGGATAATTCTTTATGTTTATTCAGAAAAGCCCATTTTCATCTGTCATTTCAGAAAAGACTATTTTTCATGTTTATTCAGAAAAACCCATTTTCCATCTTTATTCAGAAAGGACCATTTTTCATCTGTTTATTCAGAAAAGGCCCGCTAGCAAGTAAAGAAAGTCGAGGTATAATAAATAGGGGGAATATTCCTCCGTAGAGAGGGAGGGTCTCCCCCTTCTCGCGCCTTCCTCCGCAGCGTGGGTCATCACATCCCTGCCCTATCTACACATAACCTTTATTCCGATCCCAAACTGGGTCACGCTGGCTCCGCCCTCTTTGGCCCCTCCTCGCCGATACGAGCAGGCCTCGACCTAGGGGGCTGTACGCTAGAGCAATGAATTTCGTTTCTTTTTTTCCTCAGTGCCTTACGATGCTGATATATTTTCCACCTCGATGGGAATACGTGAATTTACTTCACGACGATATATATATATATATATATATATATATATATATATATATATATATATATATATATACATGAATTTCAATTGTATACATTTACATATAAATGGGATACATTCTTGCGCACATATATCAATACACAACAGCACTCTTGGGCATATTTTGCATGAACGTATGCAGCAGCTCTTTAAAACATCTCTCTCCAAACGTTTCTAGCCTAAATTAATAAAGCCAAAATAGCCACCTCATCAAAGGAAACTGCACCGACTACTGTTTATCCAACAAAAATTTGTTTCAGCATTTTTAGCGTTATATGGGAATCAAATGCTATGAGCAGCAACTATTTAAAAAAAAAAAAACGCTAAACCAGGAACTTGCCCACTGATTTGACAACTAGTCAGGAGAGATTCCACTGCTACAAGTGTCATCTTAGAGCAACCAACAACTGACTTCGTGGCAGAAACATCCAAAAATGTTCAAATCTAGGCGTCATCACACGAGGTACAAGAAAATAATAGATAACCTTATCCACTTCTAACAGATTAAATTACTGACAAAACTCATCCCCCCCAAAAAAAGACCTCATAAATCATTCCACAAAATGCCTGACACACACCAACACAAACTTCATTTACCCAAGAAACGTTCACATCACGCTACTTACTTGTGTATGGCTCGAGTACATCTGAGTAAATGCGACACAGTAAACGAAAAAGCCACTTATCTGCGAATTTCCCTTCGACATGAAAGCAGCTCGAGACATTCAAGGAGGTGTCGAACCGGCGGCCCTTCGTGATTCAAGGATTAGAGACGAAGTATATATATATGTACGTCACAATAGGCGAAGCATAAGATGTTCCTCGGTATAAGTTCTCGGTATATATATTTTTTTTTTCAAACGTACGATCGAGAATCGTTTGGCCTCTCTGCAACGAACGTCCGACCCTTCCCTCTCCCAATCCCAGTAACCCCCTCCCTCCCTCCCTCCTTCCTCCCCCTCCTCTGGTGAGCTTGAACACCCGAGCTTCATAAACGGCAGCAACACCAAAGATAAGCTCGCTCCGAGCTTATCAGTGTGTGAGAGAGAGAGAGAGAGAGAGAGAACCGGTGTCACAGTAAAATGGGAGAGATGTATCCAGATCATCGACAATAGGAGATACGTGTGAGAAGCTGAGAGAGAGAGAGAGAGAAGAGAGAGAGAGAGAGAGAGAGAGAGAGAGAAGATGCTGATGTCTCTCTCCTTCCAACATACACCGTATTATCTGGTGTGTGGTAGTGTACGCATGTGTTTAAATATCTGCCCGAGACCCAACGTCATTATCAAAGACGCGTATTTCAAAAGTATCAATACATTCACATCATTACAGTTCATAAATGGTGTCTATGAGAGAGAGAGAGAGAGAGAGAGAGAGAGAGAGAGAGAGAGAGAGAGCAGCGATGAGAGCGCACCCCCAGCCACACGTCATGGATTCTTCCATTGGGTAGCATCTCCCCTCCCCCACACCGCCACCCCCTCCCACCCAACCCACACCCCTCCCGTCCCCGAACCTTCACCATCACAAAACAAACCCCGTTTTTCCGCCCACTGAACGATCAACCTCAATCCTTTCGGCGGAAAGGGTCCAGGGAGGAGGTTCCCGCCCGAGGAACCTCTCCGTCGTCGGATATATCACTTCGAGGAGCTGCTCACCTCAGCGACACAACAGCAATCAGCACAAGAGATAAAAAGGGAGAGCGAGGGGAGGGCGAGAACGCGAGCGGCAGAACGTCGTCCCCTCGTAGCGGCGCTCTCCACACGTGTGAGCCACAACATTGGCCGTGGGGTCCCCCTGCAAACGGCCAACCCCGAGGAGAGCGAGTTGCCACACGCCGCCATGCTCGAAAATAAAAAAAATATTTCCCACTTGCGATTCTTGACATATATTTCGGAAAGCTTTCGGCCTTCCGTCGTCGGCGGTAGATTCGTCTCTTCGACGTCCCTTTCGTGTGAGCACTTCCGCCGGAGCGTGACTGGAAATCGAGTTTTAGTGAGGTGGAAAACCAAAGCGATCATTGTATAAAAGCCAGCAGCCGGTATCTGCTTATACTCCTATCTGGGGGTTGTCAGGATTAGCGCAACAGAGACAGTTTCCCCTCACACAACAGGCTACGCGTTTATTATCCCAGAAATAGATTTTTACCTGGTGTCACGACGTCACGCAATGAATAGGACTAGACGGCACCGTGCTTGCAAATGCAATTTTTTCACCCCTCCCCCCTCCTCTCTCTCTCTCTATTTACCTATTATTTATGTGACTGCGTACGTATGTGGAAGTATGTATGTATGTGCTCACAGCTCAGAAGGATCCTGTAAGCTAAGAGGTTTATGAGTATAACAAGAGCCTTCCTTCAGGTTAAAGCCTAGTCATTTTCCCCCTTAATTCTTCTTACCTTCTGCAGACCTGGGCTACCTACAGACTCTGGGATGTCAGTCTTACGGTCTTTCAGTTTTTTTTTAAATAAAAAACATACACAGCAATACTTGTATAATAATGTTTTCTCCCCCCCCCCCCCCCCCCCCAACCCCTCCCCCTCCGATATCTACGTCTCAGTATATACGAGGGTATGAAACAGCGTGAACCCTAACCTCCTCTCCCCCGGCCCCCCCCCTCACCCAACACCCCTTCTTCTTGAACGGGTGACCTCTGACCTTTTGGCGTTACAGACTGAGACATATCAAATTGGGGAACGCGCATTCCTACAATAAAGGAAATGTGCGGTAGGAGATGCATAAGGGAATTTCTGGCGACGTGATACAAATAAAATACGTAAACATGAATATATATTATATATATATATATATATATATATATATATATATATATATATATATATATATATATATATATTCATGGGGACAGGAGGTGGGCCCCGCGTTTACGGACAAAACTGACTTAAGTACCAAAATGCCCATCTGTGACTCGACAACCCAAATATAACAGACAACAATGCAACCAAAATAACTTAGAAGTTTTCAAGCCGAGTCTGTTTACGAGCAACGTTCTTTGGTTTAGTCTTAATACAAACTTCTTTTTTTTTATTCTGCCCACCGTGCAATATTCAGCACAGTTAAATATTAATTCGGGATCTTTTTAAATAACATCGTTTCTTGACTTGCGAAATTTTTAAGAATATGAGCGTGAAAATTATTCGTGAAATAACTGTGGCATGGTGTGATGTGAGAATTCTGAAGCCACGTTCACGAATTCATGGGTATTTCGGAGTGATGTGAGAATTCTGAAGCCACGTTCACGAATTCATGGGTATTTCGGAGTGATGTGAGAATTCTGAAGCCATGGTCACGAATTCATGAGTATTTCGGAGTGATGTGAGAATTCTGAAGCCACGTTCACGAATTCATGAGTATTTCGGAGTGATGTGAGAATTCTGAAGCCATGGTCACGAATTCATGAGTATTTCGGAGTGATGTGAGAATTCTGAAGCCATGGTCACGAATTCATGAGTATTTCGGAGTGATGTGAGAATTCTGAAGCCACGTTCACGAATTCATGAGTATTTCGGAGTGATGTGAGAATTCTGAAGCCATGGTCACGAATTCATGGGTATTTCGGAGTGATGTGAGAATGATGTGAGAATTCTAAAGCCACGTTCACGAATTCATGGGTATTTCGGAGTGATGTGAGAATTCTGAAGCCATGGTCACGAATTCATGGGTATTTCGGAGTGATGTGAGAATTCTGAAGCCATGGTCACGAATTCATGGGTATTTCGGAGTGATGTGAGAATGATGTGAGAATTCTAAAGCCACGTTTACGAATTCATGGGTATTTCGGAGTGATGTGAGAATTCTGAAGCCATGGTCACGAATTCATGGGTATTTCGGAGTGATGTGAGAATTCTGAAGCCATGGTCACGAATTCATGGGTATTTCGGAGTGATGTGAGAATTCTGAAGCCACGTTCACGAATTTGTAGGACTTAGTATGTGTTGAAAGGCCCACGCTCTTCTGGCCACACCTGAGATCAGGTGACAGTACTATTGAGTCTCTCTAGTTGACGAACAATTTCAAATAATTTCAAGAAATAATTTCAAGAATCTTCCAGTCTATCACTCATGTATATCTGAAACACCCAGGGACACATCCCTCTCATTATTAGTTGTTTTAGATTGCTAGACTTGTTATACAATTCCACGCAACAACGATAAATTTCCTGAGGACGTTTCAACCGATATACCTCAAATTTACAAACCATATATATTAGTTTTAAAGTAGCATCAGAAAAATAGAAATTTCATCTAAATAAAAATTAGCATCGATAAAATCAAATTTTGATATACAATATAAAGCACCACCAATAAAAATAAAATCTTTATCAATATATATATATATATATATATATATTATATATATATATATTACATACATACATACATACATATACATATATATATATATATATATATATATATAGATATATATATATATATAATATATAATATAGATAGGATATATATATCAAGCATCAATAAAATAAAGAGAAAATTTACCAAACTATAAAGTAGCATCAATAATTTTCTTTTTCGAAATACATACATAGTAGCCTTAATAACATAAAAAAAAATTACCAAACTATAAATAGCATCAATAAAATTATATTTTTATCAAAATATAAATAAGAATCAACAAAATAACATTTTATCAAAATCAAATTTTCATCAAAATATAAAAGTAGCACCGATAAAATATACGTACTTGAAGAAAAATATATAGAGCAACATTCGCACAGAAACACAACCCTTCTCCCCCCCCCCCCCCCCGCCCCCAACCCCCTAAGTAAGAACAGCCGGAACAGGGAATTACGGCAAAGCACTTCCCTGGTAAATGGAATATCTGCAGGCACTTAGGAAACTGTTACATTCCCCCCCTTTTTTCCCCAAAGACCCTGTGCAGATTGTACGTTTCCTCTACATCTGATCAAAATGCATAGAAACATGCACTTTCCATTTTTTTCAGAGCAATTGCATGGGTTGCATAGACTCGGGATTTCCTCAGCAATATTTACGTATTCAGGCAAGATTTCCCACAGAGGATATAGACGCATATTCCCATTACAGTTTACTTAGGGACTGCATTCATGACACTGATTACAATATACATGCATATATACGTATACATATATACATACATTATATATATACATACGTACATTACACACACACACATATACATTATATATGTATATATCTATGTATATATCTATATATATCTATATTTATATATGATATATATATATATATATATATATATATATATATATATGTAAGACATAGGGTTTTGATTAATAATATATTGTTCGTGCATTCTCTGTAACCTGTGGAATGTGGAGGACAGTGCAGAGATAACGACCTGAGAGTAGCTGATGAATGAGTTTCTAGGGGATGGCGTGAGATAAAAGTGCTTAGTTCGTCGAGTCAATGTACGACAGTTTATGAACTCTTCCCAAAGTGCCTTTGTGAAACTAGATGCAGCTAGAACCGCGAGGCGCTAGCGAACTGTGTGTTCGTATGTGCGTGTGCGCCTCTTCTATTCATAATGCCAAGTTTATGGGGAAGACTTGCACAGACATCGGGGAGGAAGGCGAAGCCATGATGGCAGATGCCAAAGTGTTTTTATTTATCAGTGAGTGATATTCCGGTTGGGAATGGGTAAGTGTTACCTTTACTTTAGCCAAAGGGGTGGCTTGTTTGATATCTTGTAAGATGTTCCATTTTATTAACTTTGTCTTTAAACTTGTGTGTACACTTACCGGAATGTGTTCTGTATCTTGGCAGACGGTTCTGGATTTCGGTGGGACAGAGTTCCCAGGAAAGGTGTGACCTTTTGGGTGACTTGACAATGAGTAGTTTTAAGTTAGTCTGTGAGACTGGATACTTAGTTAATTGATTTGGTTATTGTAAATAAACGTTATGTTATGATGCAACTCTCTCATTTTCATTACCTGTTAGAATGGAGAAAGAGGTGGAGAGAGAGAGAGAGAGAGAGAGAGAGAGAGAGATGTGGGGTGATTGCCGGGAGAGAGAGAGAGAGCCTGTCTGTGTAGTGGGGGTCTGCCTTCCGTTTCGTATCCACGCTTACCGTATGAAATACATGAGGGTTTTTCCCACTTAAATTATATATATACATGCATAAATACCACGAAAACACAAAAAGCCCATTTACGAGGAGCGTTTATAACAAAGAAAGGAATTCAAAATTCATTGTTTTTACTTTAAGTAAAAAAAAAAAAGGGCTCAAGTTGTGGGCGGCATTTCAAATTCAGTTTTAAGGCTCGAGTCGGCCATAAAAATTTAGTTTTTATTGCATATTCTTTCTATTGCATATTGCCGAATGCGAAATCCATGCATTCCTCTGTTATTTGTCGCCTGGATATAATGTAAAGGCCTATTCTTACCGGCGCCCCCCCCCCAACCCTATCCCCAATCCTCTTATATCTGGTTCAAATTTATAGATAAAGTTTAAAGTAACATCTGAAATAAACATCTAGAAACCGCAAACAAATAACATAGGAAATAATAAACAAAAATCGACAGATATGTATATTAGCAAGGCAGTACAGATCAAAATACAAAAGTGATTAAATAATTGTAACATTTTTGAAAATTGCACGACGGTAGGGCCGTCGTGTAAAAGCTCCGATTTTTAATTATTTTTGTGTTTTAATCAATACAGCCTTGCTCATATGCATGATTTTGGATTTTTATTATTATTTCCGGTTACAGTATAGTAACGCATCATAGAGAAGACATTAAAAAAACAATAAGAAAAGGAAAACTAAACAAGATACCATGGAGAGTGTGATTAAAAACGTAAAGTCTCAAAAAGAAAAACTATAGTCAAAAGATGACGCAACTCCCCAATGACAATCGAACAATATCCAGTCAAAAAATAAGCTCTTTCATTGCTGCGATTAATTCGTTAATTCATTCTAGATGAACTTGGCCTTATGCCAGCACTGGCACTTGCCCACATGCGGCCACCAGTAAGTATCGTTAGGTGTTAAAACAAACGAGAAGACCGATGTACATTTTTTCAAAAACAAAAAACAAAACAAAACAAAAACTCTGAGACGAAAGACCTGGATGGACATTCAAGGGAAAAACAAATGGAAAGATTTTGTTGTAAACGCCAACCACGAAAAAAAAAATTGTGTTATGTATAAATAAAAGATAAACAAATAAAATATCAGTAACTAATTAATGCAATAAAAAAACAAATGGTCAGCTTTTGTAGTAAAAATCAATCACACAAAAAAATTGTGACATGTATAAATAAAAGACAAACAAATAAAATGTGAGTAACTAATTAATGCAATAAAAGTCATCAAAACTCACGAAACATCTCCCGCATCATCATGAAGTCTGCAATTACCCAATCTCTGATGTTTTGACAAAAAATCAAAACTGTAATATTTGGCAGCGCGGTAAAGAAAAGGGCTCTTGTTTATCCTCTTTTCATATATATAGACAGATGCCGCGGAATTTTGTATAGCAATCTGACGTCCAATTTGGATTGCTCTACAACGAATCTAGAAAATGCAAGATAGCCTACAAAAATACAATCAAAAATCTCATTCACTTTGTAGGTGTCATGGAAAAAGACAAGTTCTCATACCGTCGAAGCCATTTATCAGCTCGGATTTTCCTCCGAAAATGATAAGTCAGAGAGAGAGAGAGAGAGAGAGAGAGAGAGAGAGAGAGAGAGAGAGAGAGAGAGAGAGAGAGGGGGGGGGGGGGGAAATACAATAAATAGTGTGGGTCCTATTAATCAAAGTCCTGGAATCATAGATAACACCTACTAAGACGGTGACCAATTCATTAACCCAGATACGTTTTCCTACTATCTACATATATAGTAAATTACTGCACCTGTAATCCCCGTCACCTAATTCATTTTCAAAACCCGACTTCAAGTGAATGCTATATACATACGTGTGTATATATATATATATATATATATATATATATATATATATATATATATATATATATATAGTTGTGTGTTTAATACTATATGCAAAATTATTATTAGCAACAAATTTACAGTCAGTCAGTTTCAATGACATCTGTTTTAAAATGTAACTGCTTTCAATTTCTGTATCCCTTATATACACTTGAGGAGGTACACTCTCAGTATTAACATACATACATACAAAAACACACATATACATATATATATATATATATATATATATATATAAGCACACACATTTATACTAGATGAACTTGCTTATAAATTTATATACCGAGTGATGAAGAGTCCGGTACTAAACAGCCAATGAACCCGGCCATCAAACATATTCAGTGACACAATTACAAGCAACGCCACTGACATTGACAGCATT
>NC_087221.1:36773922-36811422 GCF_015104395.2 Macrobrachium nipponense | reverse complement strand
CATAAAGACTATTTCACTGTTGAATAAATACAGACTATTTGACTGTTTAATACATAAAAGATTATGTCACTGTTTAATGCATAAGGAATATTTCACTGTTTAATAGAGACTATTACACTGTTTAATGGACAGAGAATTGTCTCGTAAATTATGGAAAACTTCAACGTAGTAAACTCCCTTCCCCCTCTCCCCCATCCTCCCCCCCCATGCATCTTCCCATCTTGAGGGCCCATAACCTTAATTCTCGCCTGCGATTTATTTAGCCTCTCCATAAAATGTTCATAACCGCATATTCAGCCATTTTTTTCTCAACCTATTTACTAACTAAACAATTTATCCTCCTTCCTCGTGTTCAAAACTCAACTTCATGTGGCTGGGAAGACTCGAAAATTACCATTTGTAATATTTATACTATAATTTTCATATGATCATAAATGCAGTATATATTACGTTTAATAATATCACCACGATTACGATCAACGTTGGCACGAGTCTTATCATTGTTATCTCTTTTGCTGACGTTAAGAGTTCTGCTTTCGAAGCTTCAATTCCATTTCTTGTATATATAAGGAACTTCAATTCCATTTCTTGCATATATAGTAAGTGATTTCTATTTTTAGAATCTAGAAATATTCTCTCGAAAATGCTTGCAAACACGGCGAAGAGTTCCATACCATAAATTACGGTTACCACGGCCATATTTTTCCTACTCTTAATTAAGGGTCTAAAATGACTTACTTTCTCTCTCTCTCTCTCTCTCTCTCCTCTCTCTCTCTCTCTCTCTCTCTCTCTCTCTCTCGCTTTCCCGGAAAGAAATGAACTCAGAAACGGGAAGAAGAAAATGGCCGTCTTATCATTCTTACTGCATTCCTTTTTGGGCTTCCACCCAATTCCGAACGTATAAATCTCACGGAAAGTGTCCCCGGAGAGAGAGAGAGAGAGAGAGAGAGAGAGATAACACTATTTTTTCTCCCGAAATGTCAACTTAATACACGGCACGGCCGTCTTACGAAACGTTTCAAAAGATATGGTGTCAAAGGAAATTTTGAAATGCGAATCGGCGAAAATCATTACTATTACTTACATGACTTATTCTAGTGATAATGCATAAAATTATGTCAGTCACATTATATTTACAGAGTGATTATTGATTTCACAATACGAGCAATCTTTATCCGTCGTAATTTCAGGTTAATATGAACGCAGTGTGCCATAAAAAGCTATTACGAGAGGCAACGTCTTACACAATCTCCTTTATCTCCGGGGTTGGGGGTGGGGGTGGTGGGGGTGTCTCCAATGTTCCTTGTGAATAACCCAGTTTTAGTTTCCTCTTCATTATTTTCATATTTGGTCTAAAAGGACAGTCACTGGTTCATCCGTTCCATCGACTTCAAAATCACTTGTTCCTGGACTCTAGACCTCGCGCTCTAGGCTGTTCGCAGCTATACGACAGAAAATTAATTAACTGTGGGACCTCTTACAGTGATCACGGATAGGCTGATGACATAATCTAAAAAGGATCCAGGCTGTCTTACAAATCTCCTAATTCCTTCTGAGAGCCAGAAAACAGGAGTTAAGGATAGGATAAAAGCAGGGGAGTTTAACGGTTAAGTTAATCCTTCATACACAGTAATATTCAGACGTCTGACTGATTGCATTCCAATCAGCATAAGTACACTTATCACAAAACTAAAAATGGACCGACCTATTATAGTAGGTCTTGGCCAATAGCGCTTATTATAAGTTCGACTTATCTTAGCTAGCATGTCTTTCACCTTCCTTAATGAATAGCCAGGTAGATATTCTAACCGAATTTCACCAAAGTACTCTAGCAAACTTCAATAAATGATTGTTCATTTTACTGCAAAGAACCACATCTCCAAGAACATGCTTTGAGAGCTCGTGATGACTCGATCTAAGTCTACTTTAGCTTTAGAAAAAATAAATAATAATTCTACTCAATAACAAAGAGGGACTCATATTAATCACCACCCTCTACACGTCGACTCAGCCTCTCTTAATTGGACTTGTATCAATGGTCGCCTGTTAGAACCAGCAGGCTAAGTTAAGATTTGACCGAACAATGGCTACAGGAAGCGACGAAAACAAACCTAATCTGATTCCTCACTAAATACGAGATCCTTAGAACTAAGAACTAATGACAGGATGTCAACAATTCCAGTGGAATTTCTGAAAAACGAAGAGATCCTTAGAGCTAAGAATTAATGACCGGACGTCAACAATTCCAGTGGAATTTCTGAAAAAACGATGAGAGTGATTTTGCCGGTCAACGGGTAATGTTTACAACAACGATAAACGCCCCAAAACAGAAAATGTTAATAGGAAACGAAAGTAATCCATTAGGTCTCTCGCCTTCCTGAAGTATAAACTACATTATATATATATATATATATATATATATATATATATATATATATATATATATATATATATATATATCACATAACCACAGATAAAATAATATGAGAATTGATGTAGTTCCTGACTGGTTTCGACTTATTTCGTCAATGGCTTGGAAATAAAGTTCGAACCGGTCATGACCTAGTACACCCGGTCTCTCAATTATTTTTTTTATTTACCCTGTGGTGATGAGTGATAAACGAAACGTTCTAATGTGATTATAATCTTATACACATATACGCCTGACGGAAGATTTAAGTTTCCTTTTGCTATGGAACTACACATTTCTTTGCAATTAGGTCTATATCGAAAACAAAAATAACCATTCCTCTGTGTTCCCAGTTTCCCAACTCCTTAATTCTTCCCACTGATAATTCGACAATGCTTTAAGAATTCTAAACGGAACCTTTACGTTCGCAATAAAAAAAAAAACTTACATAGCAAATTCTAAGCTTCAAGACTGTATTTGAGAAGTGCCGAGGTCCGGAGCATAGGGCGAGAGAGCAGAATGTTTGGTTTTCCTACCCTAAGCAAATACACCAAAACCAGCCCGTCTGAATTATGCAACATTCCTGGAACCATTATATCTTTAAGCCTACGTGAAATTTACCGGATTACTGACAATACTGATCACCTTAAGTGATGCACTACAAACATTAGACCCACACATCGTTCTCCATTGTCTCCACATAAACAGGTCAGCTACGGACACGCCAGTCCATCTATCTATCTATCTACGTATATCTATCTATCTATCTATCTATCTATAAGTGTGTGTGTGTGTTTGTGCGTGTGTTTATATATATTTCATCTATGAAATTTCTTTTGCCATTCATTACTTGATATCGGTGGAAGTCAGTCCACCGAAATATAGTCCTTAGCTTTAAACCAGTGTGTTTTAATGGGCCTTTTATACTTGAGACGTATCCTGCTTTAAAAGAAGAATTTGATTATAAATTTATATATGAAAGCGAATACCACAGGAAGATAATAGGCAGAAATCCAAGCGCTTTCGTCTTTATACTAAGACATTGTCCTTGACAATGTCTTAGTAAAGACGAAAGCGCTTGGATTTCTGCCTATCATGTTCCTTTGGTATTCACTTATTTAATGAAGTCACGTGCATCTACTGTGATTTTTTAAGCATATAGATATATGTATATATGCAAATATGTATGTGTGTATGCATGCACTATATAGAATGAGAGGACTCTTTTTACCAACTAAGTTTTGAGGCTTCATCATGACTCGCTTAGGAAGACAACACTGGTTTATGGCTTTTGTGAATTACCCCAACAAAGTGTGATAAATTATTGATTTTACCCAGATATACCGGCTTTCTCACTCTCCCTCTCTTTCTCTCTACGTATCATTCAAACCCTGTATCAGCAGACTGTCAACAATTTCTCCATTTCTTCTTATCTTCCTTCCCTTGACAATTGGCCCTCAGACAGGTCGCCGTCATTCAACAGCCATTATTTCAACCAGAGGAGGCCGACGGAAAAGACATCTTTAAAAAAAAAAAAAAAAAGGTAAGGGAAAGGTAACATGAATTATACTTTTAAATCCTCTTCAAATACTCTTCATTGATAATCACGCCAACAAACCAATTGTTTCTTTGCCAAAGCCTCTTAGACGAATACTTGTAAATAAAGTAAGGATAGAGGGAGGGAGGGGGAGAGAGAGGGGGAGAGAGAGAGAGGGAGTGGTAGAGGGGGAGAGAGAGGGACGGTGGAGGGGGGATGGAAGGAGTGTTGGAGTGGGAGAGGGAAGGATGGTGGAGGGGGAGAGAGGGAAAGGGAAGGGTGGAAGGAGTGTGGAGGAGTAGTTGGAGAAGGAAGGGAGCGAGGGGTGGAGGGAGATTTGGAGAGGGAGGGAGGAGGGAGAGGAGGAGGGAGTGGTACAGGGGGAGGGAAGAGTGGAGGTACTAGTGGAGGGGGAGGGGAGGGGAGGGAGAGAGAGGAAGGTTGGAGGGGGGGGGAATGGAGGGAGAGGGAGGGGACATCCCGGAAATCCAAACACAACATTCCTAAACAATTCATATTTTCCATCTGCTTCCGAATTCTTTTGTGCCTCAAATTAGGTCCGTTCTTCATCCGGATCCTCTTCTCTTTGTATGGTGTTGTTCTTAGTAGTATATATTTCCCTTTTGTTCAACTCTCTCGTCTAGGCGATCTTGGTCGCAATCCATCCATTGTAGTTTCCTTATGTTTGTCTGCTTGTGGGAGCGTGTTTATGCGCACAGCTACACACACACACACACACACACACACACACACACATCACACACACACACACACACACACGCACAAACATATCTTGAAGATGTCTTAACTAAACAAGTATATGTGTGTATATATATATATATATATATATATATATATATATATATATATATATATATATAATATGTGTATGTACTGCTAGATTTAGTCGAAAGTGATCCAGTGGTTCTCTAGAAAATGTCGATAGCGTTGCAAGTTGAATGTTTAAAGTTCATACATACATACATACATACATACATACATACATACATACATACATCCGGAGGTAATACGGACAAATAAAGCTTAGAAACGTTTCCCCCGCTTCCAGCTTAGGTGAGCTACAAAAACAAAAATGCAGATCAGGGAATTATCCTCCAGGGAAGGTAGCGGCATGTACCTTGAGATAAAAAAAAAAAAATAAAAAAACTTAAAAAAAAAAATGAAAATAAAAGTCAAGTCTCTCAGGTGTTGGGAGGATGGAGGGAGGAAAGACCACAGAGGAAGGAGAAGAAGATAATCATCATCATTATCCCAGAAAGATTACACGAGTTTCTACTCATCATAACACACACACACACACACACACACACACCCCTCCATTGACATCTCATTTTCGTTCGGGGAAAAGAAAAACATAAACCCAACGAGAGAGAGAGAAAAACAAAAAGTCACCCTCCCCCAGGGGATTAAGCAAGGGTAAGATCTCCCTTAAAAAATCCCGCTTTAAAAGGTGGGACTGATGTTTTAAGGGGGAAGAGAAATTCTTGATAAATACCCCCTGAGGGAGACGCCTGTGCCTCATCATGTTCCTTACAAGACGATATGTAAGTAAAGAGGAATTATAAAATTTAGGCCAAAGGCCAATTGCTTGGTCCTGCGAGGTCATTCAGCGCTGAAATGGAAATTGACAGTAGTAAGGTTTGAAAGGTGTAATGGGAGGAAGACCTCGCAGCCGCATTATGAAACTATTGTTAGAAACGGTGGGAAGTCAGATGGAAGAAAGAGAATATGAACGGAGGTACAGTAAAAGGATGAAAGCGGTTGCAGCTAGGGGCCGGAAGGACGATGCGAAGAACTTCAAGTATTGCCTACAATGCATCGCGAGAGGTGCACTGACGGCATTACCCCAATAAGGAGGTTACAAAATATGTAAGCAGATTTCTTTTTAAAATATACTGTATTTTAAAAATTGACGTCATTATCTATGGGGGAAAAACTGCTACTGTACAATTTCGTGACAGATTACTCAAATACAGGAATAAAACACACAAATCCTTATCTTCATTTTGTCAAGTTTGAAAATATAAGACTCAGAAATTGGTAAACGATTTTAGTTACATTCCGGAATATGTGACCTGAATTCACAAAATGACTGAAAAAATTTTTTTTAAAGAGATGAGACGCAGAATTCGTGTAAAAAAAAAGTTTTTACAATATTCTAAGTAGGTTACAAAACTTCCTGATAAAAATAAAAAAAACTGCACTCATAAAATGATCTCGACAGAGTACAAAAGCATCATCAAGCTCTTATCAGGATTATCAAACAGAAGGCAGGAAAGGAAACAGCGGTCGAGAACACAGCGAACTTAACAAATCTCATTCGAGTGAAGTTTTTCATGGTTAATAATAATCGTTTTCAGTGCCAAAGTATTGGGGCTAAGAGAGAAAAGAGAGAGTAAACAAAACTATTTGAAACCGAGTCTCGAAATGAAGTCAACCCTCCTCGCTTCGAAAAGGGACATCAAGTGCAAGACGACAAGCGCTTGGACAATCGCACAGTGTTGAGGTCTTGGAGGAGAGAGAGAGAGAGAGAGAGAGAGAGAGAGAGAGAGAGAGAGAGAGAGAGAGAGAGAGAGAGAGAGAGAGTTATCACGTCGTGTTTCCTGTCCCATAAGGTGTACCATTACCCAACAAACAATACAAACAATATATGCTTGAAAGGATGTATTTTTATACACTTACGACAAAGGTTCCCGAAAAAGAAAGCATATGAAGGAAACGCGTGGCTGGCCAGGGGAGAGAGAGAGAGAGAGAGAGAGAGAGAGAGAGAGAGAGAGAGAGAGAGAGAGAGAGAGAGAGGAGGTTTTTGGGAGGAGGAGGAGGAGGAGGAGGAGGAGGAGGAGGAGGGGAAGCGAAAGGTGGGGGATTGAAGGAAGGGCCCGTCCCGTGGGATGGGGTACCTAGAGGTGGGTGGGTTCGTAGGACGTTGGGTGGGGTGGGTCGGTGGGAGTAAGGATGAGATCAATACACTGCAAGTTGCACACGGACAGACAGACACACACACACACACACGCTGATGTTGTGCGTCCTTTGCCTTTCGGGATGTTAACTTCACTATTTATAGAGTTTGGGTGATGATTACTCCGCGGTTTAATCGCTGTATAATGACACGGGACCTTAGTGGAAATTGCTGGCGACACAACTGACTCTCGCAATAATCCTAGACCTTCCTCAGAAAATATTCTCTCTCTCTCTCTCTCTCTCTCTCTCTCTCTCTCTCTCTCGCTCCCCTCTCTCTCTCTCTCTCTCTCTCTGTGCCTCGGTGAATGTGTCATAACAGTTTGACTGCTAGTAGCTGAGGGAAGACAAATACTATTACAGAATCGCTCGTGCGCAAGCGCTCACGATAATCACTTAAAAAAAATTCGTAGATAGAATCATCATTCTTCCATAGTTTACATAACAACGAATAGTACCCCGAAGGTATGGCACCTGGTATAAAAGGAGGAGAAGAAGAAGAAGAAAAACAACAACAACAACAACACATAACTAATACATCAGGAGGATGTAGTACAGACAACATTCGTCCACACCAGAGAAAAAATTTGTCATAGGCCACGAAATCAAAGAAAATATTTATGATCTATCACTTAACTTCGCGTACAGAAATCCCCCGGCCGTCAATAGTAGTATTTCGCCTTGTGTGTGTGTGTGTGTGTGAGAGAGAGAGAGAGAGAGAGAGCTGCTTCTGTGTGTGTCACAGAGAGAGAGAGAGAGAGAGAGAATCGAACCAAGCCACTACGTCGGAAATAAATACAGACAAACCTGACGATATATCGGAAAAATCAAGCTCTCTGATGCAGCGCCCGCAAATTATGATCCCATCCACTTCATTAAGCTTTTCGTTAAGGGCGATCATCACATAGAGGAACACGGGAGGAAAATATCCCTTCCGTAAAAACAAAAAACAAAAAAAACAAAAACGGAAGTAAAGCGCCCTTGCCCCCCTCCCACCCCCCTCTCTCCCCCCCTCACAAAAAACCCACGGTGGGAAAGCTACTAAACGACCATCGATTTTCTCGTTAATACATCAAATAAAATGCCTCTCCGGGGCTGAAAGAAGTCAAGTTCTTATAGACTTAATTTTATCGCCGATAATAGTAATAATAATAATAAAAAACCGCCCACCAGAAGCAGGGCAATTTCGGGACCTGAATTACCTTCATTTGTAAACAAGACCGCCGAGGGCTTCTTTTTCTTCTTCTTCTTCTTCTTACGTCCCCGATGGTATATACGCAGAGCAAACAGGAAAAGCAGTTTCAGGTCTCGAAGTGATATCACTCTCTCTCTCTCTCTCTCTCTCTCTCTCTCTCTCTCGCTCTCTCTCTCTCTCTCTCACTCCTTTCGTTTCTTTCTTCGGAGAATATGACCATCATCAACCCATGGGCGGGCGCAGCCGACAAATGAGACTTGGTAGGTACAGGCGCACACCCGGGGGGACTACTAAGATAACCAACACTTCCAGACTTGACTCGACTTTTCTTGGAAGGATTTCTGGAATGAGTCCCCCGAGACCGAGTGAGAATTAAGCTACTCATATCGTAAAGGATAACTGGAGCACTGTTCGACCAAGTCGCTTTCTTCTACCGTCTTAGTTCCAGCATCTCGCGACCGCGGGCGAGGAGGTAATTTCGCTCGTTGTGCTAGTAGGACCTAAGACGATGACGATGGTCTTCGGCCATTTCCTCAGATGCCAAATGATAGGACCTTGACCAATGGCAAAGTTCCTTCGCATGTTAGAAGAATATGGGAGAGGTCCTTGTCATGGGAGGGGCGCTTCGCGGTTTAAAAGAATTTGGGAGGCCCTTCTCAGGTTAGAAGAATATGGGAGGGGTTCTTCATACATTACAAGAATATGGGAGACGCCCTTCGCAGGTTAGGAAAATATGGGAGAGGACCTTCGTACGTTAAAAGAATATGGGAGAGGCCCTTTCTCAGATTAGAGGAATAAAAGATACGCCCTTTTGCAGGGTTAGAAGATATGGAGAGGGCCTTCACAGGTTGAATAATATGGAGGGGCCCTTCGTACGTTAAGAAAAGATTATGGGAGAGGCCCTTCTTTCAGGTTTAGAAGAATTATGGGAGGGGAGGCGCCCTTTCCACAGGTTAGAGGAATAAAGGATACGCCCTTTGCAGGTTAGAAGAATATGGGAGAGGCCCTTCACAGGTTAGAATAATATGGGAGGGGCCCTTCGTACGTTAAAAGAATATGGGAGAGGCCTTTCGCAGGTTAGAAGAATATGGAAAGGGCGCTTCGCAGGTTAGAAGAATAAAGGAGACGCCCTTCACAAGTTAAAAGAATATGGGAGACGCCATTCGCAGGAGGCTCTTCGAAGGTTGGAAGAATTTTACTGAACGTCTATCCACTCTCTTTTGTTAGAACGGACACCGGAAATATACTATGTTTACCTAACAAGCAACCTGACAGTGTTGTTATTGATCTTTCACGACGCGATTCTCAAGAAACCTTTTTTTTTATCTTTTTTTCTTATTTCATCTTCCTGTTTTTTTTTATTTCGTCTTCCTCTTGCCTAGCATTTTATCTAAATATGTTCTCTAATAATTGCCGTATTTCTTGCTCTGTTAGTGTCTCTTCATTAAGTTTTTTTTTCAAAGAAACCCTTTTTTTTCTTTAATTTCGTTTTCCTATTGCCTAGCCTTTTATCTAAATATCTTCTCTAACAATTGCCGTATTTCTTGCTACGTTAGTGTCTCTTCATTATGTTTTTTTTTTTTTTTTTTTTTTTTTTTTTTTTTTTTTTTTTTTTTTTTTTTTTTTTTTTTTTGTCGTGACAACTTGGTTTTATAAAATGTTTTCCTTCCGGCAAAGACCGGAGACGTTTTCCCCTCCCAGGGCTGGCGATTTGTTGTTCCCGCGCCAGCCACATTCTCCCTAAAAGCCGGGCGCGCGCTTTATTCTTGGCGAAATGTCTGGATTCCTTTTCCACGTAGAAAATACTCGTCTCGGAGGCTCTATCTCGAATAAGCAATTTGGTTCTCTGCTCTCGGTGGGGTAGTAAATTACGACCACGTACGCTTGAGAAAAGGAGGAAACGCTTCTGCTTATTTTCATGCAAAATGATATCGAATCATCTCGAAAGTTTAGATTATTAAAAACGTGCCCAACAAGGAAAGTTTATCTTATGTATATATTCAGTCAGCAGTGACCCTTGCTAATTTGGTATCCCGAAACTAGAGGGCCTTTAATTACAAAAGCTAATTATATGACCTACTAAGACAAAGAGAAACTACTCGTCCATTTGTTAAAAATATACAAAAAATCATAATTGCAAAAATCTCCAATTATTTACGTCTAGCTACGGTTAATGTATCCGACCGCATTTCTTGCTCAGTATCGCAATGTATCCCACGAGTTTTGAACGAAGCGTTCATTGGCAGCAAGCGAAAAAAAAAAAAATGTCATTTGCGCCTTCAGCGGAATAACGCTAAAGTATTCTGAAAAAAGGTTTAAATTTTCTCCGGCCTCAGAAATCTTTCAGTCTGACTGTTTCTCAAACTCTTTTTGTTCAGTCATAATCGTTAAGTCAATGTTAATAAGGTCTGTCTCATTATGATTTGTGTTTGTTTTTTTCTTATGTTTTTTTTTGGTTTATCAAACTAGTACAACGTTAATAAGTTAATCGCATCATGAATTTTTGTTATCTTTTCTGAGTTTATCAAACAAGTGCAATTATTAATAGCTCATCTCATCAAGAATTTTTTTTTTTTTTTCCCTGATTTAACAAACAAGTCAATCTCATCATGATTTTTTATATATTATATCCGAGTTTATCAAACAAGTACAATGTTAATAGGGAACCTCATCATGATTTTTCAATACATCTTCTCCGAGTTAATAAAAAAAAGTGCAATATTAATAGGTCATCTCATCGGGATTTTCTATATATGTTTTCTGAGTTCAAAAAACAAGTGCAATGTTAATAAGAAATCTCATCATGATTTTTCTATATATCTTCTCTGAGTTCATCAAACAAGTGCAATGTTAATAGGGAATCTCATCATGATTTTTCTTTATATCTTCTCCGAGTTCAAAAAACAAGTGCGATGTAAATAGGGAATCTCATCACTGATTTTTTCTATATATCTTCTCTGAGTTCAAAAACAAGTGCGATGTAAATAGGGAAATCTCATCATGATTTTTCTATTTATCTTCTGTTGTGAGTTCATCAAACAAGTGCAATGTTAATAGGGAATCTCATCACTAATTTTTCTATATATCTTCTCTGAGTTCAAAATACAAGTGCGATGTAAATAGGAAATCTCATCATGATTTTTTCTATTTATCTTCTGTGAGTTCATCAAACAAGTGCAATGTTAATAGCTCAAATACCTCAATCACATACTGAAATTTTCTTTATCCTCTCTAAGTTTATAAAAAAAAATGAACGACTGCAACAATAGAAGCCTCTAACTTTCGTCGGAAAGATTGACTAGACACTAGATGGTGCGAGAGAGCCCTGATGATTCGAAGCCTCCTGACGATCCCATTCATTTGGGAGGTCTCAAGACTTCGGAGGTGGTATAGAACCTTACGATTCCCCCTTTTAATTCATCCAGTGTCGAAAAGTTTCGACAGTAACTCGCTAACTTTTGATTTCGGAAATGATGTTGATGGATGGAAAGGTGGATTGTGAGGGACGTGGGGAGGATAGGAGAACCCTATCTGTCCATTCTTTCCCAGAAGAAGAAGAAGAAGTAGATGAAGAAGAAGAATGGTTCCAGGAATGGGTTACTTGGTTTCCATCTCGTAAGGAGACAGAGATGGAATGGACGCCGTTGGTCCTGCCTGTATCTTAAATTCATGAGACGTTATCGTTTTGCAGGGCTACGTCTCACAGAGAGAGAGAGAGAGAGAGAGAGAGAGAGAGAGAGAGAGAGAGAGAGAGAGAGAGAGAGAGAGAGAGAGAGAGAGAGAGAGAGAATAGGAATCATCCACTCTGACTTAAAAGAAGAGGAAAATCAGACTTAAATTAAGTGGAAAATTTGACTCAGAATAAGAGGAATATCTTACTTAAAACAAGATGAAAATCCGACTTAAAACAAGAGGAAAATCCGACTTAAAACAAGAGGAAAATCCGACTTAAAACAAGAGGAAAATCCGACTTAAAACAAGAGGAAAATCCGACTTAAAACAAGAGGAAAATCCGACTTAAAACAAGAGGAAAACCTGACTTAAAATAAGAAGAAAATCTGACTCAAAATATGAGGAAAATCTGACTTAAAATTAGAGGAAAACAAGACCTGAAATAAGACTTATATCTGACTTAAAAAAGAAAACTCAAAGCTGACTCCAAAATAACAGAAAAATCTGAACTTAAATAAGAGGAAAACTCTGCCGTACTTTAATAAGAAAGGAAAATGCTGACTTAAAATAAGGAAACAGCTGACTTAAAATAAAAGGAAATCCTTACTTAAATCAAGAGGAAATTCCGACTTAAAACAAGAGGAAAATCTGTCTCAAACAAGACGAAAATATGGCTTAAAATAAGAGAAAACCCTGACTAAATCAATAGGAAAATCTGACTTGAAATAAGAGGAAAATCTGACTTGAAATAAGAGGAAAATCTGACTTGAAACATGACGAAAATCCGATTAAAATAAGAGGGGAAAATCGGACTCAAGATTAAAACTAAAGCATATAACTATTATAAAACGTACGGCAAAAAAAAAAAAAAAAAAAAAAAAAAAAAAAAAAAAACATCAGCCTCCCAAGGGACACTTCTTCACGTCCGCTGTCTCATTCTCACCGCGCGCACCGCCCTGCGAGGGCTCAAGACGCCGACCGGGTTCCTTCTGCAGTCTGTTGCTCGCCTCCTCATGACACTTCCTGGTGCCGAGGACTTTATTTGCCGGCTGAAACGACAGCCATAGCGCAACCGATTTTTAATTATATAATTTTTTCCCTCCCACATCTTTCTTCTACGTTGGACGGTTTCCCTGTGGACTTCAGTCAGATAGATATATATATATTACTATTATATATAATATATCTATATATTATATATAGTATATATATATATCATATACAATATATATATATACATATACATAAATCGAGCTACAAATGTCCTTTAGTACTAAAAAATTCCCCTTCGGTTAACATATATGAAAATATATTAATTCCGAGGTAGAGCGAGGGACATTTGTAGCTCGATTTAAGTATATGAATCACGATAATGTGATATGACTTATACATATACATGTAAACGTGTAATATTGCTTGTGGTTTTCCAAAACGTTTCAATATCATTTTTCATCACCCGAAACCTATGTTTCTTAATCACATCATAAATACATTTTTGTGTATTTCTGATGAGATGCCGCTTATGAATTTGTCTCCTCGTTTTTAATCATGTCGTGCGGTTTACAGATTCAGAACGGTCGCAAATATAATATTAACTTAACACCAAAAGAGAAGAGATCACACATCTTGCAAGAACTACCAGCGCTGCTGAATATAATATTTGCTGAAGTTGCCATGGCAACTATAAACAATAAAGACGCACAAGGAAAGTATCAAAATACCCTGAATAAAAATTTAATGACGAGAATAAAGTTGGAGACACTCTCTCTCTCTCTCTCTCTCTCTCGCCTCTCTCTTTCTATCTCTCCCTCTCCTCTCTCTCTCTCTCTCTCTCTCTCTCTCTCCATAGGAACAATAATTCATCATAAAAGCCGTTTCCTTATGATTTATTTTGCAACCTACATCTCGCCGATGTTTTTATAATACCACACCCACCGGTGATTTATTTGTGAACAATCTTCCTAGGAGAATTACCTTTCAACAATATGTTAGTATTATTATATAAAATTTCGATGTAAATTTTCGAATATTTAATGCAGAAGGAATATTGATAATTTATCCTTACTTTCATTCTACATAACTAAGTGTGGTTTAGGGGTGCAAGACATTTATTTACCTTGCTCATTTGTAAATAATAATAATAATACTTCAAAGCAAAAGAAACGGGACTGTTGCATACGAAAAAAATGATAAAGGTATAGTGGACATACCTACATCAACCGCTTTTCCATTTGATGGTTTACAAAGCCTCCCTGCTCCAGAAACGGGTCATCTCCGGTAGAATATATTCATTAGCTATTTTTGGCAACAGCCCTTTTTTTTTATAGCAAAAGTAATTACGTCCGACAGACCATTCCATTTAATCATGGTCTGAATTCGTTTTCTGTTCTCTCAATTAAGTAAATTATGTTCATCAAATAATAAACCTCATGTCTACTTCCCATTTGCATGAGAGAGAGAGAGAGAGAGAGAGAGAGAGAGAGAGAGAGAGAATGATGAATATAGCACAGAAGAAAATCACCGTCACTACACACAATGGATTGCCGAGAGAGAGGAGAGAGAGAGAGAGAGAGAGAGAGAGAGAGAGAGAGAGAGAAGCATATACGACAGAAGAAATAACTGTCACGGAACATAATGGATGACCGAGAAAAGTAAACACTTATGAAGCGAAACTTTCCTACCTTTCTTCCTCACAAGACAAAACTCTCCAGACTAAATATACTTTGTCCATTCTTTAATCAACATGGCGACTTTATGAGACCCCCTCGTTTCAAGGCCAACAGAAGCCCCCTCCACCCCTCCCCCTCCCCCTCCCCCTCCCAACCACCCTTTCCATTCTCCAACAATAAACAAATAAAATCAATGTAACTCCCCGATGAGACGTGACATAATGAATGAGTGGCAAGGGAAGGTATTCAGAGAGAGAGAGGAGCTTAGGGGTGGGGGTGTAACGCCTCAGGAGATGGGAAGGGGGGGGGAGAAAGGGGGGGTTCGGGGGAGGGGAAAGTGAGGGGAGAGGTCAAACGCAAGAAGACTCAATCGATGAATAGCTTTCGCTTTAACTTGTCAAGAACAACTTCATGAATCAATCTTCTTTTTTTTTCTTCATCTTCAGATTTCTTCCCCCAATGCAATCTCCTTAACAAAACAAACGGAGGAAGTTTCTCTCTTGAGATTTAAGACTGTAGAGAGAGAGAGAGAGAGAGAGACCGTACAACATCCAGATGATCACTAATTACGTATCACCAATGAAGGGTATTTTTTTTTTAGTTCCAGTCACTGCAAGACAGAGAGAGAGAGAGAGAGAGAGAGAGAGAGAGAGAGAGAGAGAGAATCTTCACTTCCAGGAAATGTTAACCACCTTAAGCCTATGAATCAGTCAGCCGCTCAATATCTTCCTCGTGTCCCAGGAGGAACATCATCTACCTAGTTCCATCGGTTCAATCCCGAACCCCAATATCCCCTTTACCCTGGATTTCGTCTTCAAGTTCTAGGCAAGCCTTCACACGCACTCTCCAAGCTCCACAGAGTTGTCAATTGCCCTCTCTCCCAGCTCTAAATAATACCTAAATACAAATTTCTTAGCTCTAAGTAGCTTTCAAATGTCCTATATCTATAGTAGGCTGAAGTAGCTTTCAAATGCCCTCCTTCCTTGCTCTTGATAGCTTTCAAATGCCCTCTCTCTAAACTCTAAATAGCATTCAAATACCCTCTTTCTAAACTCTAACCTTCAAATGTCCACTATCTGAGCTCTGGATAGCTTTCAAATAAAGTCTCTTTTAGCTCTATACAGCTTTCAAATGCCATCTCTAAGCTGCAGTCGTCTTTCACATATCCTCTCAAATGTTCTCTCTGTAAGCTCTAGAAGCCTTTCATATATAATCTCCCAAAGCTCACGGTAGCTCTCAAATATCCTCTTTTCGAGCGAGCTCAAGACAGCTTTTTTCAAATGCCCTCTGTCCGAAATCTAGATAGCCTTCATATGCCCTCTTTTCGAATTTTTATGCACTGGGTGTTACTCTTGTAAAATTTTCAAAAATATTACTGTTAGTCTTGTAACATTTTCAAAATTACTCCTGTTACTCTTGTAACATTTCCAAAAATATTCCTTTTACTCTTGTAACATTTTCAAAAATATTTCTGTTACTCTTGTAACATTTTCAAAAATATTTCTGTTACTCTTGTAACATTTTCAAATATATTCCCGTTACACAGGTAATATTTCCAAAAATATTCCCGTTACTCTTGTGACATTTCTAAAATATTTCTGTTACTCTTGTAACATTTCCAAAAATATTCCTTTTACTCTTGTAACATTTTCAAAAATATTTCTGTTACTCTTGTAACATTTTCAAATATATTCCCGTTACACTGGTAACATTTCCAAAAATATTCCCGTTATTCTGGTAACATTTTCAAAAATATCCCGTTACTCGGGTAACATTTTCCAAAAATATTCCTGTTACTCTTGTGACATTTTCAAAAATATTCCTGTTACTCTTGTAACATTTCCAAAAATATTCCTTTTACTCTTGTAACATTTCCAAAAATATTCCTTTTACTCTTGTAACATTTCCAAAAATATTCCTGTTACTCTTGTAACATTTCCAAAAATATTCCTGTTATTCTTGCAACATTACCAAAAATATTCCTGTTACTCTTGTAACATTTCCAAAAGTATTCCTGTTTCTCTTGCAACATTTCCAAAAATATTCCTGTTACTCTTGTAACATTTCCAAAAATATTCCTGTTACTCTTGTAACATTTACAAAAATATTCCTGTTACTCTTGTAACATTTCCAAAAATATTCCTTTTACTCTTGTAACATTTCCAAAAATATTCCTGTTACTACTGTAACACTTTCAAAAAAATATTCCTGTTACTCTTGTAACATTACCAAAAATATTCCTGTTACTCTTGTAACATTTTCAAAAATGTTCCCTCTCGGTCTTTTAGCCCCTTACACAACTATCTCTATGTAATTTTCTGAATCTCTTCTTTCTCTATATCTATAATCTCTTCTTTCTCTATATCTATCTTCTGTCACAATTATTGATGAGATGCTCTCTATCTCATCTCTCTTAATTTCTCAAACCCTTTCTCTCCAAATCCAGGAAACTCGTCGAATTTTCACCAACTTTCGCCCCACTCTTAATCTTTCATCATCCCCCTTGCAGCCTCAGTCGTTTCTCAAGACCTCTCTTTGTCAGGGTACAGGATATAAAGACCAGGCAATCCACGTCGTAGGACTAATCGCAAGTCATTATACACCTCATTTGGAGATAATCAACCGCCGACAGAGACCGTAAATTTGAGTCTCTCCTTCGGGTACAACGAAGAGGCATTACGGACTTGACTAAATGGAACACAAATGGTCACCGCACTTATAAATCAACCAGAAAAGACGATATTAGAATTGGACGTTTCGTTTCGATGCTTCCATCCAGTTCTTTTCTTCATTCCAGTTTTTCAAGCTATTTTTTTTCTCCTTCTCAACAGGACTGGAACGAAAGGAATGTTTTTCCACTGGATGTTTTTTTTTTTTTTTTTTTTTTTTTTTTTTTTTTTTTTTATACGGTTAGGTGCCATCTCTCCTCTTCTATCGAAGCTATATTGGCCACTCCACCTAACCAAACCTAACCTTACCTAACCTAACCTAACCACCATCACCACCACCAATATGGCGAAAGTTAAAAGCAAAACCTCTCGATGATAATTATTACCGAGGGAACGAATTTCTTACCGCTCTCATGATTAATCTGTTACTCAGAACCTCGAACGATCACGGAAAAGAATAGGAATCTGTAAACATCCGAGAAATCTGTAACAGTACCCAAACATTTAATTCAGCTGGGGACATGACGCACCATAAGAGACACAGGAAATGCTGTCAAAATTATCCTGAAATCGGAGCGAGGGATCTCCTCTATTTGCTGTATCACTGCTACCCATTAACAGAATCAATACAATTGTTGCACGAGTGAATAGCCTGGGTAATTCACTCGGATTCATGCCTTTTATTATGCTAATATATGCTCGAATAAATGTCAGCGTTATCAAACAGGGCAGTTATATAACTTTAGGTTATATATATATATATATATATATATATAGATTATATATATATGTAACTATATGTATTTAAATATACACAAGCTTTATCCTAGTAGTGAACTATGGTCTTCGTTTTTGGAACCATCCCATATATACATACACACATATATGTCTAATATATATATATATATATATAATATATAGATATATATATATTATATATCTATATATATATATATATATATATATATATATATATATATATATAATCACAAACGCAACAACAGTAAGTAACCTTGGTCGCTTTATGTCTTGTATTTAAATTTGAGTATTATATTACATATATGAATGTAAACACATTATACATACATGCACACACACATATGTATACATATGTATACGTATGCATAATGAGTGTTTACACTTATATAATATAAACCCAAGTATAAATACAGACGTAAGGCAGCCCAGGTAACTAACTGTTGGTCCATTCAGGTCAATCTTTGGCCATGATCTTCCAGTGAGTGACAGGGATGAAGTAATGCCTTCTCGGTATGTGGCACCGTTTCCAGGCAAACCCGCTCCCCTCCCCCACAAAAGAAGTTGATCTTAAGTTTGTATGGCATTATTCTAGACACGCACAGACCTCTTTCCTTTCTGGTCAATCTACAAAAACAAATGAAAGTCAGACATATACGGTTAAAGGCAGAAAGGGAGAAACATGGAAGGAGAGAGGAGGATTGGGTTTTGAGAAAAGTTAGCAATAAACACAGGAATATCGCAAAATGAAAGAATAAAAAAGTTAGCAATAAACACAGGAATCTCGCAAAATGAAAGAATAATAATTGATAGACAAAGACGTCAATAAAGAAAGATTAAAACGAAATAGTTAAAACATCAAGACCTGAATATACGAGGATTGAAACGAAATAATTATAAGATAGATAAAAATCATTCACCATGTAAGAAGTAAATAATTTAGTATAATATATATTTAGATTTCCCTTTTGATAAATGAAAAGCTTCAGCAGCCATAATAATAATAATAATAATAATAATAATAATAATAATAATAATAATAATAATAATAAAATAATAATAATAATAATAATAATAATAATAATAATAACGGTGAAGAAATCCAGTAGTGTAGATGCATATATATATATAATATAATATATATATATATATATATATAATATATATATATATATATATATATATATACACACACATATATATATATAATATATATATATATATATATATATATTATATATATATATATATATATATGTATGTGTATAGTATATCTATTTACTCCGCACCTCAATGGATTTCCTCACCATTTTAGTGACTCGTGTCATTCTGGATATAATAATAATAATAATAATAATAATAATAATAATAATAATAATAATAATAATAATAATGACACGGAATACCAGCAACCCAGAGAACATGCAAATCACAGCCTCACAGCAAGCCAACGTGGCCCTGAGAGCTCTACGGCAGCTTAAAATTTTTAATCTTGCAAATGGTCGCTGATGTCTGGGACGTCAATACGTCGCCAATTCTCCTGACGGAAATCTATTCCTTTTCTTAATATTGCTTCCTCCTCATAGCGTATAGGTCCTCGGCTGGAATGCGGAGACTAAGATACAGAGACAAGGGACAAAGGGAGAAAAGAATTTCAGGTTTAATGGTCTCGACCCATAAGGGCTATTTTAAAGATCCTCTTGTTATGGGACAATTATTGTTTTCACGTACTATTACTTTACACATTCGTGTATGGACCTCCCCAATAAACCGTCCCCCCCCCCCCCCCCATCTCCCTCTCTCTCAAACATACACACACACATATATGCATATATACATACTATATGCACACATACGCACGCATAAAGATATATAATAAAATCCACGGAAGAAGGCGACTGAAAACCTGTAGACTTGGAACAAGTACTTTCGTAGTTTATTCTACATTTTGTGAACTTGAAAATGTAAAATAAACTATGAAAGTACTTGTTCCATGAGCTACATTGAAAATAATGTGTTTGTGTATATATATATATATATATATATATATATATATATATATACATATATATCATTATATATATATATATAGTATATAATATATATATATATATAAGCGAATACCACATGAATATGATAGTCAGAAATCCAAGTGCTTTCGTCTTTACTAAGACAATGTCTTAGTAAAGACGAAAGCGTTTGGATTTCTGACTATCATTTTCCTGTGGTATTCGCTTATTTAATGAAGTCACGTGCATCTACTATGATTTTTTTAAGCATACATACATGCATACACACACACACACACACACACACACATATATTATATTAAATATATATAATAATATATTATATATATTATTATTTATATAAATAATATATATATATATATATATATATATATACTATATAAATATATATAGATATATAATATATTATTATATATTTATATAATAAATAATATACATAAATTTATATACATATATATATATATAGATTATATATATTAGTATTATATTATATTATATATAATATATATATATATATATAAATCTGGTGTGTATAGGGGAAATATCCACACGAATATGAAAAGACTTAGAAAACATAAATAAAAAAGTAATCTTTCAAAGGTATTTTTGCTGATTGTGTTTCCTACTCCTTCATTGTCATTAAGTTGCTGCAGTCGTGTTGCAAATGCTTTGTTACTCTATTTCGAAATCGCCCTACAATCACTATAAGAAAAGCATAACAAAATTGCCCTTTCGTGCATGGAGGATCAATCTTACTCAGCATATTACTGATTGCGTTTTATCAAAAAATTTTAAATAAAAGTGTTAATATCTTACATAAAGGCGCAAAATTTTCCAAATGGATAGAGCAAGGAAGCTATTCAAATTACTCGTCATAATATTACATACTCGTATTCTTAGCAAGGCCCACTAATAAGACTGAAAAACTTGACAAAATTAAACTGCTTGGTTACATCTCAGTTTTTCACTCGATGCAAAACTTGGAAAGAACCTCCTAGATTTTGTAGTTATAAATAAGGAATAAAATTCAAGTTTACCGTTTGCAGGATAAACTTGCGAATGCCAATACGTGCATCCACTTGTATTAATATCACCGCCCCCAACAAAAATTATAGTTTTCATCAATGTTTTTAGACAGGGGCGTCATTTCAGGTTTTTGTTGGGGGTGGGGAGGGGGGGGGGGGGCAAATACGGTTTGGCGAACAAAGCGAGCCTAATATGCTGCTTTCTTTTTTCTTTTTTTTTTTCAAAGATATTCCATGTCTTTTTCTGAAATGCATTTCAGAAAAAACTATATGCTCACACCATTGTTTGTTTATTTCATCATCACTGGTAGCTAGTAGACAGAAAAGGATCAAGCCCCTCAGCACCACCCCCTAAATGACGCCCCTTTTTTGGGGGGAACTGCGGGTAAGTTACCTGATCTCACTGAAGCCGGGCTTAGGACGACTCGGGATATTGCGTCATTCTTTACACAAAGCCTTTCACAAGGAGAGAAAACTTATAATCTTTTTGATGACTAATTTGAACTTTCTCGTTGAATCTTTCTTCATTAATATCAATTGGAAATAACACTTAAGACTTGTAAACGGATATGGTACAGATATATCGAACAGGCTTATAAGGAACCTGCGCCACGATTCTGCGCAAATGCAAAAGATCGTAAATAAGAGGAAAAAAAAGTAGAAATTCTTCTTAAAAATTTGCTTAAAAAAGAGTATTTAGAGTATTTAGAACTATGAAAACCTTTGAAAATTAACTTTAACTGGAAAGCGAAAAAACATTTACGGGCAAATAGCCTACGCCAATATGTATTAAACCAGAGTTCCTTAGAACTGGTTTCGGTCATTAAGGATTTTTTAAAAATATTATTCGACGGAAGGAAACCTTACAATGGTATCTGACCAAGAGATACTTTAAGATACATTTACCCAAAGGATTTCTGTTAATGATAAGCTATTTAATGGATACTGGAGTCCAAAGAGTTTTATTTGACCAAAGGATAACCGACAGTAGTATCTGACCAGAGGATATGTGAATGTGATTCTCAAACCAGAGGGCACACAGGACGAATGAAGTACTTAATAATATCCCAGTGATATTTAACAAGATCTGATTTTGGCATTTTACCACAGGATACATGACTCATAATACAGTAAAGGGTACCATAATCTCCCTTTTAACTAGAGGGATACCAAATTAAAAGGCATCTGACTATATATATTTAGCCACAGGATAGCAGTATTCGACTAGAGAATAACCTCTTTGAGACATTTGTCCAAAGAATCCAGATGGTAGCATTTACCCAAATTACACTGAGCCGGTGGAACTTAAAAGAATGCCAGAAAGAACACCAAAAATCCTATGAGTGCGCTTCGAATGAACCTAGCATCCACCTGACCCCGGGACACGGGACACACAATCGGAAAGGAAAGCAATGACCTTGTTCTGACCGCTGGCCTACTGAGCTCTCAATCAATAGACTTCTTTACCTTAGCAAAAGAGACATGCCCGCACCTTCATTTCTCACCAAGTTCCATTCGTCGAATACCTTCATTAGGGGGCGTTTCCTTTGTAAGGGAAGATTAAATAGTTGTTTAATTGGTTCTTTGTTATATACGAAGTTAAATATAAGCATCGCTTTCAATTAATCACAGCAATCGTATTCAGAACGTTATGATTGGTTTGAGTTTGTGAAATTTAGGTAATGGAACCATATGATATATTTGTACGTATACAGAGAGACAGAGAGAGAGAGAGAGAGAGAGAGAGAGAGAGAGAGAGATGATATCTTGGATATAATAACAGACAACTATAAAGGATTGATTAAAATATCAGAATTCAATTCACCCATCCAACACACACAAAAAATCAATTCACTACAACATTAAAAAATTAAAAAAATGAATCTCTAATACAAGACAACTGTGGGGTATTCAGGGTTTCGACCGTGAATACCCCACAGTCATCCGTCCATCCATCCAGCTATCCATCCACAAAAATGACAGCATCCACGAAGGATGCCTTCACCTCAAAACCCTCCTCTGGCTCTAGTTCAAACAATGAAGTGAAACGGAGTTCCAGAAAGACATTTACACAAGACTAAACAATGATTAATTGAAGTGGAAGCCAAACTGACGTTACCCGTCCGGCCTTCTTTTTTTTCTTGCTTTTTTCCTTTTACCTCTTTCAATTTGGAAGTCAACAATCGAGACCCGATTAAATACGGACGCTCCGTTTTCTCTTTTACTCGTTTCTTACCAAAACTGGAAGGCATTTAAGAGGTCATATTACTAAAATGATAAAGTCTGACCCAAAATCAAGATGAAATCTGTTAATAAAAAAAGGCCATACTACTGAAATGATAAAGTCAAAACTAGAATAAATATGAAATTTGTAATAAACAAACTAAGATATCGTTCGCATACAACGGTTGCAATAGAAATAACGGCGTATTTCATACCTTTTCGCATTTTAAAAAATTGGAAATATATAACAATAAATATTAACTATTTCCAAAATATTACTGGTTAAAAAATAATTAGGATATCGTTCTCATGAAAACGTTTACAAAAGTAATAACAGCGTTAAATAAAAAAGGAAATTTAACAATAAATACCAACAATTTACAAAACATCACTGCTAACGAGAGAGAGAGAGAGAGAGAGAGAGAGAGAGAGAGAGAGAGAGAGAGAGAAACAACTGCATGTTCACAACGAAGCTCTCTCTCGAATTAAAAAACAAAAGCAACGCCACTACTCACTCTCGCACATAAAGGCAGAAGCCAAATCAATCACAAGAACCGGAGAACTGACGACGCAACATTTCTCGGATGCAGGAACGAACGAACTCGAAGCTCTCCTCTCGTTCGGCGGCGCCTTCTTCAGGAGCTCTCGGCCTTGGACTACTCCGGAGGTGGGCGGAACATTTAATGATAATGAACCGAATACCACAGCGATAACTGACAATGAAATGATGATGAGTGGGAATGATCAGAATATCGTCACGATACTCAACAGGATATATACGTGATAATGAAATCATGAACATGAGAAAATAAGAAATGAACATAATACGAAAATGATGGTGAACAGCTTACCACAGATTAACGTATACGAAAGTGATAGTGGACCAACTGCCGAAACTGAACATAATGCGAAAGTGATAGTGAACGCACCAATATAAGATGAATAGAATACCACAAAGATAATGATAGAATACTTCAGTAATTAAGAGAAAACCAAGATTATAATGAATAGAATAACACTTAAGATTATTGAACTAATAATGTTTACAACACTTCAGTGACATGTGATGGATACAATGCATAAATGAGAGAAATAAACAGGTCACAATGAATAATATTAACAAGAATAGTCTAGAGATGAAGAATATAATGTAACTACCAGAAATACCGAATAAAATACCACGATGGATGATAATGAATAGATGGCCGCACTTAATTATAATGAACAGAACACAAAATGAGAGAGAACACAAATAGAGGTAGAACTGACAGAATACGAAGATGAAAGACAATACAGAAAGTACCGAAGAGAAAGGGAGTAGAATACCAAAAGGAGAGATAAAATAAAACACCAAGTCCCATGTTCTAAAATGGTGGAACACTAAGACCCTTTCTTTAACATGGTAAAGGGTTGGGCATTTTGAAATTACCATAATGCATCGGCGAAGGACGGAAAAAATAACACAATTTGGCGACACAGCGGATGTGTATGGAATAAACAGGTCGAGGTTCTTTGAGAGAGAAAAAAAAAAAAAAAAAAAAAAAAAATTGAGTAACTGTGTGTGAGTGTGTGTGTGTGTAAATCGAAAATAATGTGCCACAACGAGATAAGATGTTATAAGACTAATAATGCTGGTTGCTACTTTATGAGAGAGAGAGAGAGACCTCCGTCCTCGGCATAATGTCTTGAAGTAGTCTAAGGAATTAATCCTAGCATGAAAACAAAGACGTTAAGGCAACCTTTCCTCCTCTCCTTCTGCTGTCTTTTAATAAGCATAAAAATATTCTTTATAATTCCTCCTCCTCCTCCTCCGTCCGAAGTCCGACCAACTGGGAGACCTCAGTTCAGAATATGCTTGAGAAGCGAACTGCCCGGCGGCGGATCAAAAGAAACACATGAAAAGAAGTAAAAAAAAAAAAAAAAAAAAAAAAAAATTTCCTTTCTCTGCGAGAAAGAAATCTTGGAGAAAACTTTGCCTTAAACACCACTTTTCCTCCCTCCTTTATCTTTTCCCTTCATTCGTTACCTCAAGCGCTCTCGTGTGCCCCTTTCTCACTTTGCGTACTTAGCGGTACGGTCATCCCATCTTCCTAGGCATGGGTGATCTCTCTCTCTCTCTCTCTCTCTCTCTCTCTCTCTCTCTCTCTCTCTCTTCCGGTCACCTTTTCCGATCCTTTTTATTTTTAAATTCCGTTTCTTTCCTTCATTATTCCCTTTTGATGGAGCTTCTCTCTCTCTCTCTCTCTCTCTCTCTCTCTCTCTCTCTCTCTCTCTCTCTCTCTCCTTTTATATCTCTTATATCTTTTATGGAATACAGCACTTTATCACTGGATTTATGTTCTTTATCTCGTACAATATATATATATATATATATATATAATATATATAATTTATTATATATATATATATATATCTATATAATATAAAATATATTATATTATTATATTATATATATATATATATATAATAAACAATAATATAATATATATATATACATAACATACATATATATAGATATATATATTATATTATTATTATAATATATAACAATTATATATATAATATATATATATTATTATATATATTTTATAAATATACTACAATATATATATTATATAATAATAATATATATATTATAAGATAATACATACATACATATTATATATATATGTATATATATATTATATATATATACACGAGTGTGTAGGTATACGTGGCAGCATTGTCAGTCAGTAATTCTCAAGACAGACGTGCTGTAATAGCGTCAAATTAAAGAATATGCCAACCGAAAAAATACATGAGTTCCAAAAATGGACCAGCCAACCGAGAACAGTATTGACAATATTTAAAAACAATAAAAAAAAACAAAAATAAAATTATTTGGACCACGAATTTTATTTGGTCCAGTACTGCCAAAAGGAAAATAAACCGAGCCACTAGAGATAAGTGAGCGCACGATGTCTCCTCGGACGGACTAACGAGTCTTTGAGAAATCCTGATCCTCGTAACTCCCTGTAACTATTACAGCTTGAAAGCGAAAAAGCGCAGGAAACGAAATGGCCGAGCTCATAACCCGGAGATTTATTAGGCAAAAGGGCTTCGTCGCAGAAGTAGTAGTACGAAAGGGCCGTAAACTTTAAAACCGACTTAACCGGGTAATTAATTAGAAAGTCTCCAAAGCAACAATAACTTACGTACAAGGCTCCGTCTTTAACGGGGAGAAATGCTTCACTGTTTTCCTGATTCATGAGAGAGAGAGAGAGAGAGAGAGAGAGAGAGAGAGCGAGAGAGAGAGAGAGAGAGAGAGAGAAGAGAGAGAGGAGATTGTTTAAAAACACTCTGGTTTCACAGCGATAGGGAAAGGTAGAAAGCGACCTTTAAATACACTCTGGACTCCCAGAGAGAGAGAGAGAGAGAGAGAGAGAGAGAGAATATCAGCATTCTCTGACTTTAGAGAGAGAGAGAGAGAGAGAGAGAGAGAGAGAGAGAGAGAGTAAAGGCTGTTAGTCGGACTTGCTGGTATACTGATGACACACGGGGCTGGGAAAACGAGCAAGTCTTGGAAGTGGAAATTTACTGCCTCGAAAGGGGGGAAACTTATTATCGTTCAGAGATTCCAAAGGCAGGAACAGGAACAGAGCAAATGGCGAAGATGGAAACAATATCAATTACATAAGTCTGCGTACCCGGGTTCGTGGGACGAATGGTACTTAAAATACAAAAGCACGTCCACCGATATCTATGACGTTGGATCATTTTTATTAGTTTTTTTTTATCAATCAGCATGAGTCTTGAAATGGAGACAAATCCAAAGTTATGCAATATGCACATACATTTAAAGATAAATTTGTACATGTATTTATCTATGAACATATGTACTTATACAAAACTGAGGATTTGTTTCTCAATTATAATAATAAAATAATAATAATAATAATAATAATAATAATAATAATAATAATAATAATAATAATAATAATAATATTAATATTCACAATCTACATAGTTTTCCTGTATATATTTATATTTGCCTCAGAAGATGATTTTTGCCTTAACACTATTTGCGAAATATTCGCACACTGAAACACCAAGACTTTACACTGTTGCTCCGCAAAGAGTTTTTAATCAATTCCTCATCTTGTATATTTATTAAAATGTAAAAGTGTTAGATGCCTGTAGATCGGAATATAACATATATACTATATATATATATATATATATATATATATATATATATATATATGTGTGTGTGTGTGTGTGTGTGTGTATATATATACATATATATATAATAGCTGACTTCATGTACTGAAAAATTTACATATTTATATAATATATATATTCCTTAATACAAATTTACAAAATCCTGTTTTGCAAGTACACCTCCAAATTAGATAGGAATAAATTTTATATTTTTACCTATATCGTACTCAAGATTGTGAACGTCCTGCGTTTTAAATTATACCTTTCTCAGTTCAGTGACTAAATCTGACTTTTACTGGTCGTTTTATACACAATGCCCTCCAGCAGCTGGAAATAAGGAACCATGCTTCGAATTATTCTCAAAACCAATGCGAAGACCTGCGTACCATAAGTCGAATTATTCTCAAAACCAATACGAAGACCTGCGTACCATGAGTCGAATTATTCTCAAAACCAATACGAAGACCTGCGTATCATGAGTCGAATTATTCTCAAAACCAATACGAAGACCTGCGTACCATGAGTCGAATTATTCTCAAAACCAATACGAAGACCTGCGTTTCATCTTCAGGGGTTTTTCATCTTTTAAATTCTTGTCTAACCTGTAAAATTGAATAAACCAGCTCGATATTACGTAACTAGAGACACGGGGCACATAGGTACATATGTACTCGAATAGAATAGAATTAACCTTAGAATTCAGGCCAAATGTCAAGCGCTGTGACCTACAAGGCCAATAAGATGGTTTGAAAAGGGAAATAGGAGAGAGAGAGAGAGAGGAGAGAGAGAGAGAGAGAGAGAAAACTAGCGGTTACACTATGAAACAGTTGTTAGAGAATTGTTTGTTTGTTTTGT
Organism: Macrobrachium nipponense; assembly: GCF_015104395.2. Lineage (NCBI taxonomy): Eukaryota > Metazoa > Arthropoda > Malacostraca > Decapoda > Palaemonidae > Macrobrachium > Macrobrachium nipponense. The sequence goes on along the minus strand of NC_087221.1, from coordinate 36,783,202 downwards.
TTGTTTATGTGGTGTTTTTACATTGCTTGGAACCAGTGGTTATTCAACAACGGGACCAACGGCTTTACGTGACTTCCGAACCACGTCGAGAGTGAACTTCCATCACCAGAAATACACATCTCTCACCCTTCAATGGAATGCCTGAGAATAGAACTCGCGGCCACCGAGGTGGCAGGCCAAGACCCTACCGACCACACCACTGAGGCGCTCAGTTGTTAGAGAAGGTGGAAAGTCAGCGAAAGGAACGGAATAAGATTGCGCAGCTACGGGCCGAAGGGGACGATTACCCACCATGCAACACGATCTGCGTCCCCGCGGCGCAGAATAACCAATCTCCCTTTACAGGACCGTGAATTACTTCTCCACGATTGTTTCCCCGTTTGCGCAACACGCCTGTCTGTCTATCTGTCTGTGGTGTTCCTGGTGTTCCTGCTGCCTCCGGGGAACGTGTTATATCACCATTGTCTGACTTGTTCATCAGGCAAGGCAGAGGGGGAGCCATGTCTTCATCAAGCAGGTCACAAATTCTTAAAGGGGCCGGATGACTTGGCGGCTCTCGACACACTCTCGCCAAGGATCCTTCTTTTTTTGTGTCAGAGAGAGAGAGAGAGAGAGAGAGAGAGAGAGAGAGAGAGAGAGAGAGAGAGAGAGAGAGAGAGAGAAGTACATTCCAAACTTATTTAACATCTTCGTTTTACTGATCGAAAGCATCGATTCTTGTTTTTTTTTTTCTTTTGAAGAGGTAGTTGTCATAGATGCAATTTAGGGAGAGAGAGAGAGAGAGAGAGAGAGAGAGAGAGCACATTCCAAACATCTTCGTTTTCTAATTAAAAGTATAGAATTATAGAATCTTGTTTTCTTTTTGAAGAGGAAGATGTCCTATATGCAATTGAGAGAGAGAGAGAGAGAGAGAGAGAGAGAGAGAGAGAGAAAGTACATTCCACACTCATTTAACATCTTCGTTTTACTGATTGAAAGTATCGATTCTGTTTTTCTTTTTTGAAGAGGAAGATGTCATATGCACAATTGAGAGAGAGAGAGAGAGAGAGAGAGAGAGAGAGAGAGAGAGAAGAGTTATAACTTTTATCATCGTTTTATTGATTTTGTGTTGAATCGAATTTTTTTTTCTACTTGAGGGGAGATGTCATATATTCAATTTATTTAGTTTAATATATTTGGTTTACTGACTTTATCTTTATGTTGTACGGATATTTTTTTTCTATTTGAAGGAGATGTTATACTTGCAACTTAGTTTCTTATTAGTCATTTAACTAATTCTGGGACGTCATGATGGCGTTCCTTATTTTATATTTTTCCATTTTATTAGCGTGATGATGAAGAACTGTGTAGCAATTACCATGCATAGAGTTCCGACTCAAAAGTAAGTCGTGTATGTAGCAATTACTATGCACCAGAGTTCCGACTCAAAAAAAGAAAAAAAAATCGTGAATCACGTAAAATGAAAAGAAATAACAATAATGAAAGCGCAACCATTTTAGAGCAACTGCCCACCCCGAGTCTCTGGAAGTGATTCTGCTGCAATATTTGCAAGATGTCTTTCCAATGTTTTACAACTGTCATAAATTCTTCCTTCCACACTGTCGCATGAGGAGCTTTGGGCTGTGAGGAGCTTTGGGCTTATCATAACTGCCTCTTGACTTTAGAAAATAAACATAATGCCAAATAGAATGAAAAAAAGGATCACGAATCACAGGCTAAATCGCACCAAGAGGAAGTGAATAAAAAAAATGGTGGCTACTTTTGGAATAAAGGTTCAAAATGTTGGTATAAAATACTGGAATACCATAGGTAGAAGAATAATAGAAAAGTTGAAAGGGGATGACAAAAAAGAACATCATATGAAAAAAAACCTCCTTAAAAGCAGATATCAATTTGGACGGAGGTTATGAATTCACCTGTCTGCGTGTCGGTCTGACTATCTGACAAGATATGTCAGAAAATGACAGACAGGTCTGCCTTCGAATACGATTTTCTTTTTGGGCGTTAGCCTTTTCTCAGGGAGTATTACAGTACAAAAAGTACTTTATTCAGTACTTTAAAAACTGAAAAGACGATGAAAATCAAATTAGAGGACGGAAATGCAGGCATGAAACAGTAAGCCATGACCGCGCGAGAGAAATAAGCCAATGTAGACGTTTCATGTTACCTTTAAACCTCCTAAACACGGAATTCTTCCCACTGCAGACATCTTTACGAATCTTCTAATCCACAAGAACTGCTTACCGCAATCCAATAGACATCGTTAACGTATTTCGAAATGACCTCCCTCGGCCCAAAACATTTTTCTATTGGCCAGAATTTTTGCAGGACACCGTTTTGCTCCAGCCATTTTTAAAACAATCCTTTTCCGGTTTATGATTTTCCAAAGGCTGTTTTCGCAAAGTCTTTAATTTTCCATTTGACATTTTCCTAACGGGGAAGGGACAGAAAATCCATTTCCAGGAAAATGTAGGATGGAAAATAGATTTCCGTGTGTTTGTGTTCGTCTTTCCCAGCAAAATGTTCCAGCGTACTAAGTCGACTGTCTGTACATATACACAAATCTAAGTAAATGCTTATTAAATTCATACGGACATACGCGCAAGGTTTGTGCTTGTATACTCATACTCGGATATACAAAGAGCATTGTAATTACGTACCCATACATGGATATAAGAAAACTTTGCACCCTATACTTATAAAAAGATAAATGAAAGCTTTGCAATCTATACTTATATATTCCCACACGAAACCTTTGCTTTGTAGTTATATATGGATACACGAAAGCTTCAAACTTGCGTATGAATACAAGGATATACGAAACCCTATTTTGATACTTATACATGGATACACGAAAGCTTAGTTTTATATTTATACATGGATACACGAACGATTTGCACTTTGTTTTTATACATGAATATACAAAAGCTTTGCACTCCATACTTATACACAGATACACGAATTCTCTATATTCGTGTTAGCATATATAAATGGATATATACAAATTTTGTAAATGCGTGAAATATATGTAGATACGAGTAAGCACTGAACGAGAGAGAGAGAGAGAGAGAGAGAGAGAGAGATTCCCAAATGCATCTGCCACTACTGCCACCGCCATGGGTCGAGGGTGACTAAAGCCACGCCCACAAAGAGCTCGCATGCACTGCGGGCGTGCTTAAAACCTAGCTAAACCGCCCGAATGCTCTCTCTCTCTCTCTCTCTCTCTCTCTCTCTCTCTCTCTCTCTCTCTTTCCCATGAGAATTCCGGAAGCTCATTAATATAGACAGTTGGATTGATTAACTTATCGTGACCAAAGCTGAATTTTTACATAAAATAATGAGGATTGGTATGAGCTAAAATAAAAGATAAAAAAAAATATTCGCACATTCAAATGAATACGTTTATAAATATGTATGATTGATATATATAGTATATATATATATATATATATATATGTATATATATATATATATAAATATATTATGAAAAGCCGAGCCACATACGTAGCACAGCGCATAATAAACGACCAGGGATTTTGCGGTGGGACGACGGGGGAAAAAAAAGAGAATAAAGAGAGAGAGAGAGAGATAGAGAGCGAGAGCGAGAGAGAGGAAAATATAAGAAAACGGGAAAGGGGGTGAAAAATGCCATGAGCTACAAATGAGTCGCCCGAAATAGCGAGAACAGATTTAAAGGCGATGAACCGTGACGCCACCAACTGCCGCTCATGATGCTGATGCTGATGCTGGTATATACGTAGCCGGTTGCTCGAAGGCAAACGGTGGTGGTGGCGGCGGACGAACTAGACGGACGGACGGACGGTCCGTCCGCAAGAAGGATGACTCCTCTTGAGATTATAGGATATTCAGGGCCTGAATAATAAGGCGACAACACGGAGGAGGAGGAGGAGGAGGAGGAAGAGAGAACGGAGGGAGATCTTGGATGGGGGAAGGGGAGAAGGGGAGGTAGACCAGGAGGATGAACTGGTGGGGGAGGAGGAAGGGTGGTGGCATTTGGTAAGGGGGGGGATGGGGGTTTGACTGTCAGATAGAGGAGGAGGAGGAGAGGGCAAAGGAATGGTGGAGTACATAGACTATTAGACTTGATCAGCTGTATGTTCTTTTGTTTAACATCAAAAGCCCCTAATAAACGACGAACAAGTTTGCGCACTTATGTACTGGAAATGAGAGAGGGGAAGGAGTTGAATGAGGAGGAGGAGGAGGAGGAGGAAGAGGTGGTGTTAGGAAGGGGGAAGGGGATGAGCAGGAGGAGGAGGAGGAGAGCACGCTAAGTCGAAAATTGATCACACAAACAAAACGCAGTTCTGTGGCGACCTGGTTGTGAAGGTGATATGGAACGACATCGGTGAATTCATGGTAGAAAGAGGGATAGAAGGTACCCCCCTGTGGGTGAGGGCAGGGCTTAGAGAGGAAGGGTTTAGGGCTTAGAGTGGACGGAAGGGTCCAGGGAGGGGACAGAAGGCCGCAGTGTGAAAACGGGCCAAAAGTTTATCTCATGTCAGTTAAGATCAATTACCTTAACTTCGTTAGGACAATGTTGGTGCATTCGAGATAGGATTATGCAGGGCGGAACAGTATCGCATGACGCGTGGGAAAGGTTGAAGTGGGTTGAAGGCCGAAGCTTTTTTATGCACTGAAAAAAAAAAAAAAAAAATTACGCCGAACACAAGGACACACTACACTGAATTAGAATAGGTACCAACAACACAGGCCACCACCGGATCGTGGCTGAAAGTTTCGTACAGTTATACACTGAACAGAAAGCTCGATTGCGCCGAAGAAACTTCGGCGCATTTTTTACTTTTTTTTTATAGTTTATTGCTTATGGAAATAGACATAAAATTTAGGCAACGGCCAAGCGCTGGAACCTATGAGATTATTCATCACTCAAAGGGTGACAGTAAACAGACTTGAAAGGAGTAACACGAGGAAAACCTCGCAGTTACACTATGAAACAATTGCTAGGAGAGGATGGAAAGTAAGATAAAAGAAGAGAATATGAACGGCGGTACAGTAAAAGGAATGAAGGGGGTTGCAGCTAAGGACCTTTACGCCTAGTTGAAAGTTGAGTCTTATTCAAGGTTCTTCTTTCCTGTTTCTTTATATGAATTACAATATCAATAAGAGAAACAGTAATGACAATCAGACATTTGAAGCCTCCACAATTTCCTACTGACTCGGCATCTTAAATATGAGAGGAATTTAATAATAATAATAATAAAATAATAATAATAATAATAATAATAATAATAAACACCCGCTGTGTCGAAAGACGTGTTTTTCTACGAGAGACTGCAAAACTATTATCCATCTCTTGCATTACCAACGTTTTCTGAAATTACATCCACGCTGGTGGCCTGAGAGCGAAAAATAAAATCAAACGGAAAAAGAGCAGGCTTGCAAACTCAATCTATTTTCGATATTCATACAGCATTTCCCCAAAAATAGTTTCGGGAATCGCTTATCGCTTGCTGACAACGCACGGAATTCCTGCGCGGTGATTCGAACGCCAGATTCCGCATGAAACGAGATAGATATCTAGAGACCAATGATCCGCAATTCACAGAGGTTTATAACTATTAGGTGGTCTGGTCACACGTCATAATGAGACGTAAAGTTCAGCTGTTTTCGAGGTTATTTCTATCGACGTTTGTCATAAAAGTTTGGCCAATAACTTTTTTTTTTAAATAATGAATGTATAGTTATAAGATTCCAGGTCTGGACCACTTCCTCTTACCGTTCTTGTCATATCAGACCTTGGGGGTTAAATTTATACAAATGTTGTCCATAAAATCCCTTTTGATAATGAAAAGGATAGCTGATGATAATAAGAATTTCAGCTAGAAAGCTCAAGGTCTATTGTATATTTCTTGTTATTTTCTTATCTTAATGTGTACCTGTATGAATGTATGTATGTATATAACGTGTGTGCGCGCGAGCAAGTCTGTTGAATGCACATGCGCGTGTTAGTGACAAATGGAAAAAACTATCCCCATGATGTCACTGATGCAGAGAGAGAGAGAGAGAGAGAGAGACCGTGCGAACTCGTACAACACAATGAAACGAAATTCATCTTGCTTCCGAACAACACCTTTTCAAAAAAATAAAAATAAAAAGGTTACTGTCTTCATTTCATTTGTTCGGTAAAGGGGGGGGGGGGGGGGGGGGGGGGGGGGGGGGGAGAGAGAGAGAGAACTCGGAGCAGGAGGAAAACATTACTTGAGGGTTTTGAGGAACCGATTTTTGGTCTTTCTCTGCTTTCTGGAGCAGAAATGGAAGACTGAAGAAATCTCGGTGTTATCTTGTGTCCGATGCAGTGAACTAAAGCGGTTTTATTAAAGGAGTGTAGTAGTGGAGGTCATATACTAAACCGTTCCGACTTATTACAGGTAGCCTCTGAGAGAAGAGAGAGAGAGAGAGAGAGAGAGAGAGAGAGAGAGAGAGAGAGAGAGAATGTGGATTGCTTGGGCAACTCACTTTCATAGGTGTGTGTGTGTGTGCTTGTACGTGCGCGCACGCGCGTATATGGGGCAAGGTTGAGAGGGTAACGCCCTATCGGTACTAAATGCTTAATAGAGATTATTTCACGTATGGAGAGAGAGAGAGAGAGAGAGAGAGAGAGAGAGAGAGAGAGAGAGAGAGAGAGACTTAAAAATAAGTCAATTTCATCTCCAAAAGTTACTATTTATCATCTTTAAACAATAATAAACTTCATGAAGCAGTATCCATGTATCCAAATGCCCATGAAGCAATCACTATTAAGTATTCTGTACCGACAGGGCGTTGCCTGTTCAACGTCTCCCAACACACAGACAAACACACAAACACACACAGGGACGCACCTATGGAAATGAATTGCTTAAGCAATATACATCCCCCCACCCACCCTCCAACCTCTCTCTCTCTCTCTCTCTCTCTCTCTCTCTCTCTCTCTCTCTCTCTCTCTCTCTCTCTCTCTCTCTCTCTCTCTGTAACAAGCAGGAACGGACTCGTAGGGCCTTAACAACTACACTCCTTTAAGAACACCGCATCCATTCGCTGCATCGGACACAAGATAACACAGAGGATTCCCCAGTCTTCCATTTCTGGCCCAAAAAGGCAGAGAAGGACCAAACGTCGGTTCTTCAAAATCCTCACGTACAGCTTCCCTTCGTGGCATCTTCCCTCCGCTGCAATTTCCTTCCTGGTTCCGCTGTCTTCATTTGACAAAGTCTACGTTGTCTGATAATAATATTTCTGAATAATAATATTAGACGTAATTAACCTTCATTGTAAGCAAAAATTCAGCCTTTCACACTCATCTCATGAAACAGAGATTTCTTCCTACCTTAATAAAGAAAAAAAGGAAAACTTGTGATTGAAAAAAAAATGAAAACTCATGATTAAAAAAAAACACAATGAAAACTCATGATTGATATTCAAACCTGAAAAGCTTTTTTTTTCTTGTGCTTTAATGAACCATAATAAGAAAAACCTTTTCAGGTTTGAATATCAATTATGAGTTTTTATTGTTTTTTTTTAATCAAGAGTTTTCATTGTTTTTTTTTTCAATCATGTGTTTTCATTGTTTTTCTTTTTTTCAAGTTAGGAAGATATCTCTGTTATATGAGATAAGTGTGGAAGGCCGAATGTTTGCTTACAATGAAGGTTAATGACTTGTAATATTATTATTCAGAAATATAATATTACTATTATTATTATTATTCCCTCTTCCCTAAGTAGTACCTGACTTACCTTTAATGGTCGCAAATAATGACTAAGGGAAAACATGACATACATCTCCACTAGACAACCATCCCACCGCCAGCCAGCCCCCTCCAAACCCCAGCCCAACGCCCTTCGGCCTACCCCACGAAACACACAACGCTCTTTCGCTCTCGCACGAATAACAAAAACTCACGAGGAACATGGAAAATTAAAAACAAAGACATTATATCCCTAGGAACAAAACGACCTCTGCTGCTATTTGATAAATAGCTTAATTTTCTTGGCAATGGGAGGGGAAAGGGGTCACCACTGGTTTGCGAGGAAGAAGGGCACCCCTTACCGAGAACAGATTGCCTCTTAATAGAATTCATCCGTCAAAGGAATATCTTATTCAGTATGAGGTCGATTTCTAGGGCACACTTTCTAGCATGGAGTTCTATGCTGTATTCATCTATATACAGGGAAAATTTAGTAAAATCCTATCAACTACGTCTATGGATTTCAAACAAAAAATGCATACAATAATCGCGCATTTCTAGTAATTACCGCTAATTATCTTTTTCTAGTAATGATCGATAATTACGTTTTTATAATAATGATCGAAATTACGTTTTTCGAGCAGTTATCGAGAATTACGTTTTTCGAATAATTATCGATAAAAAATTTTTTGGGGGGTAATTATCGATAATTACGGTTTTCTAGTAATCATCACTAGATTTTCGGACATGATTTCGAACTTTTCGTCGCCAGCTAATTACGATCCTCTCCCAAGGGACATTTTCCACTCATTTCTCCCTAATAATCTCTAAACTTTTCCCCCATTCAATTCAGAATCGTCACTTTCTTCCTAAAGGAATATGTGACCCAGTGAACATAATTTTCGAGTGCCATTGTATTACATGTTGGGAACTAGTGCTTAAAATGTAAAGAGGGTAAAATTATATATATATAGATATATATATATTATATATATATATAATACATGTGTGTGTGTATCGTATATAACTAATTATACATATTTATATATATCTAAATATATATTATATATATAATAATAATATATATACACACATATATATAGTATGTATATATTATACGTGAGTGTGTGTATATTATATAATATATTAATATACTTATATCATATATATATTATATATATATATCAAACGCTTTTATAAGGAATCTTACAACTTCCAGGTTAGTGTAGAGGGTGAAATGAAAAAAAAAAAACAGCATTGCACTAACATACATTTCAACCCCAGAGAGATTTACAAGGATTAGGATGTCTCAAAGACTTGTTAGTCCATCAGCGAACTCAACAGACGTTACAGAGAGAGAGAGAGAGAGAGAGAGAGAGAGAGAGAGAGAGAGAGAGAGAGAGGAGAGAGAGACAAATAGCTGCCGCAAAACAAGAAAGAGAGAGTCAGCTGTAGGGAGCAGGCAAAGGACCTTCCTAAACCTGGGTACACGTCTTAGTAATGCAACTTGAATGTTGATCTCCCGTGCCATTACATCACGAACTTATCGGGGAGTCAGTGAGTCGCTCCACTGC
>NC_087221.1:36738922-36768922 GCF_015104395.2 Macrobrachium nipponense | reverse complement strand
GCAGGAGCTCCATTGCCTTCTCCCTTTGATTTCATTTAAAAACTAAACTAGTATTCTGTCACTAAGTGAGTTCTAAGAGTTGCATGCATTAAGACTGTGACTGTATGTGTGTGTGTGTACGCGCGCCGTTCAATGGAAATAACCTAAAACATCTATAAAGAAAATTCGTGACGATTTCCTTCGCTCTCCTCAGCCGAACAGAGATCAAGGCCCTCTGTCATGTCAAGACGCGTGAATCGATCTGTCCCGACTCGACCTGACACAAATGATTTAAAGCGAACCTTACCCAGGAGGGCGCATGCGCGTCAGGGGCATACAGGAAGGCGACTGCAGATAACCTTCCGTAACATAATAACAGAAGCGTGTGATGCAGTGATCGTGATTTGTGGTTAAAATGTCACTTTTTACAACGAGATGAAGTTCGCATTGTCGGTAACCCAAAATATACAGACACCAATGTATATCAACATCATATACAAATATTTGTTAATGGTTTCTTATACTAAATATCAGTGGAAGCACTTCTAATGAGGAAGAACAATTGCTTGAAAAACAAAGTATAGATTGATTTATAGATCTTACGCATAATGCCAAGCACTGGGGCAACTAAGGCCATTCAGCGCTGAAACGGAAATTGACCGTAAAAGGTTTGAAACGTATAACAGGAAGAAAACCTGGCAGTTGCACTATGAATTGTTAGGGGAGGGTGGACAGTAAGATGGAAGAAAGAGAATATGAACGGAGGTACAATAAAGATGCAGCTAGGGAACGAAGGGATGCTGCAAAGAACCTTAATTGCAGAGGCCCTCCTACGGGGTAGAAAATAAAGTAGCTGACAGGTAAAACTACAGTCAAAATAGATGCTACATATTCAGTCAAGACTTAGTATAAGCATAACAAACAAAATTAATTACACCCCATACAAGCTAGCTGTAGGACATAACGCCCAAAGAGATAGACACTCATAACAAAATCTAATTAAGGCTAATTTCATTTTAAGGCCAAACAAGCATGCCGCCGACTGTGACTGGGTGGTCTTTTGCAATTACAATCGACCTCATCTGAATACACCCGGCAAAGTTAGAGCATTAACATTCTACTTCCTTTAGTAAAAGGTCCCGAATAACGAGCGAGGTTGGAAAAAAAAAAGACGAAAACAAACTAAAACGGTATAAAAAGATTCCTTCTGGTGGCTCTGGTAAACCTATTTCGCCTTTGAGTTTCTATTGCGATAACTTCTGCAACTTCTGTCGACTGTTCATCCTTCGTGATTGTTGTCGAACCATCATCATACTGTCCGCCGTCGATCTTTCGTTCCCACAGACTGCAGCTGTCGACCCCTTCTTCATTCCACGCTGGCCGCTGTCGACCCCTTCATTCAACGCTGACCGCTGTCGACTGAAAACAATCGACGCCGTCGACTTATATCCCCCCATATCCAACATAGACACAGCTGTCGACACTCCACAACGACCGCCGTCAATATACTTATTCCACCACCAGCACTCGACAGGGGGTCAACACTCCCCCACCCCCCCCCTACCCCCCCCCCCCCCCCCCCCCCCCCCCCCCCCCCCCCAAAGAAAAAAAAAAAAAAAAAAAAAAATCCCAGGGTCGACCTTTCACTCCATACCACACCACAAAAAAAAAAAAATAAAAAAATAAATAAAAAATAAAAAGAAGCTCGACCATTCTCGACATCGACCGCCGGTAACCCCTTTATCTTATTACCCTAGAGACGTCGACTCTTTATCCCACACCCAGTATACTTACATGTCGACGACCCGGCATTCGACACAAACCTGCGTCGACTTTCCATCCCAGCCCCAGACTTCCGACCGCATCAACTCAACTTTATCTCAGTTCGGAAACTGAAATGAATTCTGGTAATAAATGACGAAGGAAAAAAGAAAAAAAATCCGAATTCAATCTAACGTTCATTATTTCCCGGGAATACTTTTGGACAGTGTTTAATGGGACAAATTCCAAAACAAAGGGAATTTGAATGCAATTAGAATACATTTCATTTCCATTATCGTCGTCCGATTCAGAGCAATTGGGAGACAGATAAGCATCGTGGCTTTGTGTGCGTCAGAGAGAGAGAGAGAGAGGAGAGAGAGAGAGAGAGAGAGAGAGAGAGAGAGAGCTAGTTAAGAAAAGCAGAAGTACATAATCAAAGAAAATACTTGTTTTCCAACAAAGAGCAAGAGAAGATAGAGAGAGAGAGAGAGAGAGAGAGAGAGAGAGAGAGAGAGAGAGAGAGAGAGAGAGAGCATAAAAAAGCCAAGAAAAGCTGAAATACATAAAACAAAAGAAAAAATACATATCTTCCAAGAGGAAGAGATAGAGAGAGAGAGAGAGAGAGAGAGAGAGAGAGATTAGGTCCTTCCTCCCTTTCCTTCCTCTTCAGAGAGAGAGAGAGAGAGAGAGAGAGAGAGAGAGAGAGAGAGAGAGAGAGAGAGAGAGAGAGAGCTGGTGCATCAACACGATACCAGGCGTGACCAGACTTCCATCATCCCTGTCAGAGACTTCAACAAAACAATTTCAACAGACGACATATTTACTCTGGTCTCCGAATCTGTGGTAGCCCAGTATTTTTCTTAGAAATTCACGACTGTTGACTTCATAAAGCTTTGAGAAAACTTTTAGTCTTAGGAATTGACTACCAGTTATTTAATAAAGCTTTTTAAGAAATATACCAGAAAATAGATTCCAGCTTGTCTATTCAGCATTCGAAGATTGGCGTTAAACTAAGCGAAAGGGAGAGATAAACGTAAAACAAACTGTGGATAATCAATAATGATAAACAACAATTAAGGACGACACAAAGATAAACGTATCTTAAAAGCCACACCAGAAAATAATAATAATAATAATAATAATAATAATAATAATAATAATAATAATAATAATAATAATAAAGTGACTTCAAAATCTCCTCATATTACTCGGGTTTCAACCAGAAAAAAAAAATGGAGTGAAACCACATAAAGGATTAAATTCGGCCGGAGGATTGAAACCCATCCAAAACCGAACACGTCGTAAAAGGAAAATCCTACAGCCATTTGCGTGAAGAAGAAAGAGGAAAAGGGGGAGAGGGTGGATATTCCATTCCCATTGTGCCAGGTATCAAATGACCCTAATAAAACCGGTCCGTAGTCCTCTTAAAAACCGCTCGGACCCAGGACCTACAGTCTACCTCTTTATGGAGATAGTAAGATAAAAAAAAAAAATTAAATGCCATGAGGGTCATTTGAGGAATTAGCGTCACGCCATTCCGGGAAGTGTCATAGGGGTTGAAGCTGTGATGACTGGGTCTCACTAATTCTACAGCATGAGAAAGTACTAAGTTTACACAGCATGAGAAAATACTAAGTTTCAGCATGAGAAAGTACTAAGTTTACAGCATGATAAAGTACTAAGTTTACAGCATGAGAAATTACTAAGTTTCAGCATGAGAAAGTACTCAGTTTACAGCATAAGGAAATGCTAAGTTTACAGCATGAGAAAATACTGTCATTTTGGCATGTCATTTAAAAACATACGTAGGTATTTTTTTAAACTAGAAACATTAAAAAAAAACACAACCTAAAAGCAGGTATTCTTTAAAATCTGAAAAATAATTTAACAACTATTATAGATGCGATGGTATTATTTAAAATCTAGGGAAACATCTAAAAACAATTTTTAAAGGCGTAGGTATTCTTTAAAAGTTGGAAACATTAAAGAGACTATTTAAAATTGCGTAGATATTCTTTAAAAACTGGAATCATTAAAAATCTATTTCAAAAGGCACAGATATTCTTTGAAAACTGGAATCTTTAAAAAACTAAAAAAAAAAAATACGTTGGGTATTCTCTAAAGTAATATTTAAAAATGCGCAGGTGTTCTTTAAAAACTGGAAACATTAAAATTTTTTAAAAGACTATCAAAAGGTTCGTGGGTACTATTTTAAAAACTGAAAAGATATTACAAAACGATGATTTAGAAAAAAAAAAGCATAAGACATGGCGAACACATAAAAAACTAAAAAAATATGTTTTCCACCAAGATCAAACACCATTCGGGGAAATAAATGGTAAAAAATGCTGCATGCTTTGCCAATTAAAAAACTAAAACAAAAAAAACAAACAAACAAGACGTAGCCGATATATTAAAAACTAAAAAATAATATTTATGTTTATCACCAATATCAAATATATTTCCTCTGTAAATAATTTAGGGGAAAATACTTCATAATTTGACGCTACATTTTGGAAAAATATGTAAGTCGTTTTTACAGCTGTGAAACGAAAAACAAAAGAAAAACACTTTGCGCTTCAGGAATAAAAATGAACGAGCTTAATTCTATAAACTACCAGGTATCATAAACAAGTCGGTGTGGGAAGTTTTCGTAACAAAAAGCAATGCATTTTTATTGCTTTTAATATTGTTTCAGACCTAACAAAGCGAGACTTAATTTACAATGGACTTGTCTTAGACTGATCGTCATTCTAGTAAGCAATATTTAATATTACAGCTAGTATTTTATTATGTTAATGAATAACCACTCCCATAAACACAAATTGGTAGAGACGCATACACAGTCATACTTACACACACACACATATATGTCTGTGTATGTGCAATATATATAGACCATACATACACAAGCATATATATATATATATATAGTATATATATTATAAGACAGTGAGAAATATATTCTGTTAAAACAGAACTCCATCTAACAAAAGGAGCCCATAAAAACGCCAAAATGTAGGAAATAAATACTATCAGAGACCAACTGACTCTCTCTTCAGGCACAAGTAGGCTTTTCCTAACATATATATATATATATATATATATATATATATATATATATATATATATATATGTGTGTGTGTGTGTGTGTGTGTGTGTGTGTGTATGTGTGTGTGCGTGTGTGTGTGTGTGTTTTGTGTATGATGTATATAATCTTGTCATTCAGAATGCTCGCGTTCACACATACAAAGTTAGTCTAAATGTTAAAGTAATTCAGTTACTGTTAACCTGATTCACCCGGATTCATTTGTTGCCACTTTTTTTTTTTATTCACCGACACAATTTCCTGCAAACTGGGGGTTTATATATCAAGCTCTCGACTTGAGAGAGAGAGAGAGAAGAGAGAGAGAGAGAGAGAGAGAGAGAGAGAGAGAGAGAGAGAGAGATAACGTGGAACTGTGTAGTTTCAATTAAATTTCGAGAAAAAACGTTGCTCAAAACTTAAGATAAAAGACTACAATTGCTTTGTTTTAACTTTTAGCGAAAAGATATAAAACAGAACTAAGTTTCTTTACAATGTGAAATAAATTGCATAGTAAATTTTAAAAACTCATTATTACAGTGCAAGATATTTTTTCCGACTTATCGTGTTCAGTGGAACTAATTTTTTTCTTTATTTTGCGCATAACATCTAAATGAGACTGACATTCGCATTTCTTAATAAAACCATTAGATTTTTAACGGGCCTAAAATAACCATTCAAGAAATAATTAAATTGCGCAAATAATTCCAAAAGGAAGTATTTGATAACCAGGGGATGAACGAGAAAGAGACAATGATTTATTACACTTTGACAAAGTAAAGTTTTGGAAGAAAGAGAAAGTGAAAGAAGGTACAGTAAAATAAACGAGAGGTTGCAGCTCGGGGCCGAAAGCACGCTGCAAAGAACCTCAAGTAATGCCTAGAGTGCACCGCAAGAGGTGCACTGACGGCACTATCCCCATACGGGATTAAATCTCGTTATAAATTTACTTCCATTTTCCTAAAAGACGAGCATGGACGCCTGGGCATGTTTTAAGGTAAAGGAAAATACTTATATTAGATATTACCTAAAGTTAAAAATATATATATATGTATATATAATATATATATATATATATATATATATATATATATATATATATATATATAGACGATAAGGCTACTGAAAAACTGTATAAAATAAAATTTTATGAGATCACCAATACAGCTGATCGGGACACGAAGTGGAACAGGCTATAAAATGATACATTTCTCCCTCCTCCCCCTACTGAGGGGCAAATGCTAAAAAGACATTTTTAGATCAATGAACAAACCGAGCTCGTTACTATATAAGAAGTATATATATAGATATAGAAGATATATATTATAGTAAGATCTATATATATAGATATATAGTATATATATATTATTAGCCATATATAGATAGAATATCTATATATTTTTTTTTTTTTTTTTTTATTTTTTTTTTTTTAGGATTAGTATATATAGATTAGTATTATATATTAACGTATATATATACAATATTATATACATATAATATAGATATATCTATATATAAATAGTAAAGTATATATAAGTATAGTAAATTATATACCTAGCATACCCATATAATAATCTTAATATAGAATATATAATATATAATATTATATCTAATATATATATAGGAAGG
Source organism: Macrobrachium nipponense (assembly GCF_015104395.2). Taxonomy (NCBI): domain Eukaryota; kingdom Metazoa; phylum Arthropoda; class Malacostraca; order Decapoda; family Palaemonidae; genus Macrobrachium; species Macrobrachium nipponense. Next base: position 36,762,468 of record NC_087221.1, on the reverse strand, counting down.
TTGGGGCATCTGGAACGCCGTAGATTTAAAATGAATAGGATGGAGAAAAGCCAGCGTAACATCATACATGTATTTTCCAAGTTTTCGAGACTTTGGGTCTCATCATCAGGGCTGTAAAACATACAAAACATACAAATTAAAAAAGACTCAGTATTAATATTAATATATAAAAATGGAATACATAAAAGTAAATATAAGAATTTTAAAAAAATGAACTAAAAAAATGAACTAAAAAAACTTATATATATATAAAAAAAAATTAAAAAGTGAAGAATTCTTAAAAGTTAGTACCTATCTCTATGGAAAACGTCACTCAGTTTTTTTAACTCCATAGAGATAGGTACTAACTTTTAAGAATTCTTCACTTTTAATTTTTTTTTTTTTTTATATATATAAGTTTTTTATATATATAAGTTTTTTTAGTTCATTTTTTTAGTTCATTTTTTAAAATTATTATATTTAACTTTTATGTCTTACTTTTTATTAATATTAATATTAATACTGAGTCTTTTTTAATTTGTAGTTTTGTATGTTTTACAGCCTGATGATGAGACCAAAGTCTCGAAAATTTGGAAAATACATGTATGATGTTACGCTGGCTTTCTCCATCTATTCATTTTATATATATATATATATATATATATATATATATATATATATAACATATACCAATATATATTATATACATATATATATATATATTATATATTATATATATATATATATATACTATATATATATATATATATATATATATTACATACATACATACATAATACGAGAGAATGACCCGAAAGACGAAATCTACCAAGTATAGTAAATACCAGAAATGGCCGTGTTTGAAATAAAAAATTAAAATTATAAAAACCCCTAAGAAAAATAACGATGCAAGGTTTATTTTCCTTAATCACTCCTTTTTTTCCAGCAACAAAATGCACTAGTTCACAAACTGCACGTAATTAGTTGTCGAGATGAGAACCAGTGCCAAAAAGTGGCACCGTTACAAGCACTAACAAATCTCTTTTGTTATACCTTGAACAAAAGATACAATGAGAGCTTTGTTATCAGAGGACATGGGGGGAACAAGGGAATAAAAAATGAGAGAGAGAAGAGAGGAGAGGGGGGGGGGGAGAGAGAGGAGAGAGAAGAGGGGGGGGGGGGGACTAACTTTCCTGAAATTGGGTAACGTATAATAAGGTTACCAATATATTTTTTTTAATTACGTCTCAAAGGCACCTCAGAGAGAGAGAGAGAGAGAGAGAGAGAGAGAGAGAGAAGAGGAGAGAGAGGAGAGAGACTAAAACAAGCTAAGAAAAGCAGAAATACATTAAAAAATGCCTGTGTTCAGAGAGAGAGAGAGAGAGAGAGAGAGAGAGAGAGAGAGAGAGAGAGAGAGAGAGGTTTCAGCTAATAATAACAATGGCACGAAAATGAAAAAGAATGGGCATATAATTAGGTCTAATTAACATGCATATACGCAGCAACAATTTGAAACAGTTGCTCTTAGGAATAGAATACATTAAATTAATGGATTTCGCTTCCGGTAATAAAAACCACTTATTCATGCCATTAATTATTTTTCATTATTTTTGCATGTTTTCTCTCTCTCCCCTGCTCCATATTACTTACTATTCATCCGCCCCTTTGTATTTCCGTCTTTTTTACTTAAAATGTTAGGACTTGGGATGAAATGGAATAGTGAAATCCATGGAATTGTATTCTACATCATATCTCCTTACTTAATACTTTGGTCCACAGGTATCCTTTCCCCTTGCAATACACAATCAAGGTCTGTTGCAAGTTTCTGTTAAAAGCTACTTTTTTTTAAAGAAAAGATACTTCAACTTACAGCTCTAACCCTTCTCTTTAAACAGGGCTTTGGGTACCAAAACTTAGGACAGTAGTTTTTTAACTTTTAAGACACTGAGTTGGTGAACTAAATGTCCTGAATAATATTCAGTTTTTTTAAAGCATAAACAATGGGAAGCAAAAAATATTTTTTACCCATATCTAAATTGTATTCAAATTTGAAAGAAAAGAATGTGGGGAGGGGGGAGGGATTCAGTTGTCTTCAAAGCATAAGCCAATGGGAAAGCATAGTTCTTTTTTTTTACCCATATCTATACTGTCTAAATACAAAAGAAAATTTGGGAGGGAGGGGAAGGAAACGGAGGGGGAGGGAGAGGGAGGGGTGCGGTATTTCCACCGCCTATACATAATAGAAAGACCCCGTTCACTAAGTTATAATTTTACTCCGTGATTAATATTCTCTTTGGTTGGTCAAGAGTTACTTGCCATACAAAAAAATCTATTGTAAATACCCGTCAATCTAGCGCAATACGATGTAATATAATCATCAACGAAACATCTACGTATTTATTGTAATATCATAATCGAAATATCGACGTATTTAATGTATCATCATCACCAGTGAAACATCTACGTATTTAATGTAATATCATCAGCGAAATATCGACGTATTTAATGTAATATCATCATCATTGAAACATCTACGTATTTAATGTAATATCATCATAAGTGAAACATTTACGTATTTAATGCAATATCATCAGCGAAATATCAATGTATTTAATGTAATATCATCATCAACGCAACATCTACGTATTTATAAAAGTCTATCTTTTCCACCCCACCCACCTCCACCAAAATAAATAAATAAATATATAATAAGAAATGCAAACAGAAAGAAGAGTCACAACAACAAGAAGCATGGCTTTTAAACGTTCATGAATTTCCCCCAAGGACGAATAAAACTTCCAATTCTTCTCTCTTCCGACACATGAAAAACAAACCTATAAATCCATGAGGGGAAAATATCCTGTATGAGGAAGACTTTGGTCCCAGAAGGGAAAACTTTCCTAGGAAGAGAAGTCAGAAGGAATTTGTAAAACACGCGGGGAAAGATAGATTGAATGGGAACACTTACATGGGAAGACACAGACGAGCAATGCACAATTAAACACACGGGCAAGACAGTAAAACAAAAGAGAGGATGAGTAAGTATGACTTTCTTTAAGACTATGAAACTCAAGGCAGAGGGAACAAGTGAAATTCTTTTGGTAGTAAAACCACGCAGAACTCCATAAAGGAAGTCAGGGAATCACCAAACACACTTGGCAGACTATAAAACGGAGTAAGTTATATGTGGAAGCCTCTTTACAACTAAGAAGCAGAAACAAAAATGGACAAAGGTGACGACGGTTTCCTTTGAAACACGGATAGGCCTAACGAATCCTTACAGATTAGGGTCTGGAAACTTATCTCTTATGATGGAATTATGTCAAAATTCGACGAGGAAAGTTTAAACTAACCGGATTAGGGAGAAACCTGAGGGAAATCTTTGGGAAGAAAGAAACACATACACAGGATCTTAACAGATGAATACATTGCATAATTGCGTTTCCGCGTAATATAATATATATTATATATATAATATATATATATATATATATATATATAGTATATATACTATATATATATATATGACAGAACAGGATCCACGAAATTTTGGTAAATGATGCATAATCGAGAAGTGAGCACACGATGATAACCAATCTCCATCTTGCAAATGGCGGCATACTCATACACGTATACGTAGAAGCATATGGACACCGCATACGATATAAAAATGGAACGTCGTTAAAAAAAATGCAGGTAAATCTGAACATTTCCCAAAACAGTCAAATATATATAAAAAAAACATATTCATTGGTCTAAAAATGTCCCAGATCAAGAAGTAAATGACGAGCTGGCAGGACGTTTGTACCCAAAAGGTCTTCTTAGCCCCAGCTTCCTTGAGATAACAGTAAGATCGTCGGGTTTACTAGCAATAAAGCAGTAAACAAGACATTAAATCTGTTATGGGGAGAGGTCTTAATTATAATATTACTGTTATAAACTGAAGTCTGGAGATGTATGTATGTGTATTTACGTATGTAAATATGTAGGCATATATAAATACACACACACACACACACACACACACACATATATATAATATAAATATATATATATATAAAATAAGTATATTTATAAGTATATATATATTGTATGCATTGTATTATATATATATGCCATAATATGTATACAATATATATATATAATATTATATATATATATATATATATATAATATCAATTCAAGCTACAAATGTCCTTTAATATCTAAATTCACTTTACCTCCCAAATGATATATTTTCATATATGTACCGAAGGGGAATTTTTTTAGTTATCAACTAAAAAATTAAACCCCTTGGCGGTACATATATGAAAATATATCATTTGGGGAGGTAAAGTGATTTAGATATTAAAGGACATATGTAGCTTGCTTGAATTGATATATAAAAGGATCACGGTTCGATGTGATAATATCATAGTATCATATATATATGTATAATATAATATATATATATATATATATATATATATATAGATATACATATATATATATATCAAACCTGCGTGACAACCCTGTATTGTACATAACAATCGTTGGCTCCAGAATTCATTGTCAGATGTCTGTAGTCCTCTGCTCAAACCATTCAAAATATAAAATGGGCAAAATGACCCATGAAATACATTGCTGGATTCAACATCCTAGTTCATAAGCTTCTCCATCTCCCACAGTTTTAACAGACCTATCTACCTTTGAAAATTGCCAGTTTATACTTATCTCTTTGCCAAGTCGAGGTCCGCAAATGGACCTCCTCCTGAGCAGCCTAAGAGCTCTCAAAGTCACCTTGAATAAATGGGAGCGACGAGCACGAAAAGGGCAAAAATCTAATGGCCCATTTCCTTGCGCCAGACGTGCAGATGACGTTAGCCTCCTTGCAATATCACCTGATCCTTCCATTAACCCTTTCAAATTCTTTGCAACAAGCGACTCCATTGACATCACGTTACTCCTTAAACCCCCCATCCCCCATTTCCCGAAACATCCCCGCCCCCCTCCCCACATCATCTCCTTGAGTGATGCCATTTTGCACCGGAAGCCACGAAACAAGAGACCATCAGCATCTCTTCCTAGTTAAGGGAGAGAAAGGGGAAATGGAAGCTGGGTGGAGGATAAAGTGGAGGAGGGAAAGGGAAAGAGAATCAGAGAAGTAGACGAGGAGAAAGAGAGAGAAGAAGTGGGGTGGTGGGAGAGGGAGAGGAAAGAGGAGACAGTGAAAAGCAGACTCAATAAGTTGGAAAGAAGAAAAGACAAAGACGAGAGAGGAAACAAGAAAAGCGGGAAAGGAAGATAAGAGGAGGGAGACGGGGAGGGGAGGGAGACATGTAAGAAAAGAACAGCAGAGGGCGAGAGAAGAGGAGGAGGAAGGATGGGAAGGGAGAGGGATTCTCTCCGTAAGCAATTAGGCTCTCTCTCTCTCTCTCTCTCTCTCTCTCTCTCTCTCTCTCTCTCTCTCTCTTATATATAGTGTATATATATATAACAATTACGTCACAAACTTAATTGTTTTCAATTAACAAACTTATTTACTTACCCTATTTAGATGCCATTCATTCACTTACAACAAAATATTAAAAAAATGAATAAAAAAGTTAAAAACCGTTAAAAAAAACACAAAAAAAAGAGAGCTCATCTTAGGATAAAAAAAATAGTTGGTTCTCAGAGGCGCCCCCCCCCCTCCTCCAAGAGGAATATCTTCAAAGCGAGTGGCACTGGCCATCACTATAGTAACGCTGAGGTAATTTCGAAATCAGCCATACCTCACCTCACACTACTTGCATCTCATACATCGCGAAATCCGACATGAACTCGTGGTCCTTCCAAAAGCAGACATGACTTGTACGAGCTTAAATATAAAACCTACCGGAAGACATTAAAAAAATGTCAAGAAGAGACGTAAAAATATAATAGATGCAACAGAAATAATGTGTATTATCTCAAAAACAAAATCTACTGAAAGACATTTAAGAAATGTTAAAGAGAGACGTAAAATTTTAAATTTATCACACCAAACTCTGGCGAAGATTCAGGCAAACGAAAATGAACACAATGCATCGAACGTATAAATCCACGGTCTATGCACTCCTCGTCCGAGTGACTGGGAGACTGAGGCAAGTAAGTGTCCGCGTCAGGAAGAATTGCCGCTGCTGTCCGAAGATGAAAGACAAGCGATTTATCCTGCAAGCTCCGCTGGGCCCGTGGCACTGATGAGGAGGCAGTGTGCAACGTAATGTCCAAAGTATTATAAACTCTTAGCGCAGTAGTGTGTGTGTGTGTGTGTGGGGTGGGGGGTGGGGTGGGGGGGTATCTCGCAACAATGTGGAAAGTTCTTCCGACGAGATGTTTTGCTTCGAGCTAGGGCCTCCTATACGATCTTGGAGTTAAAATCTGGAAATAAATGAAAAACATCTCTCTCTCTCTCCTCTCTCTCTCTCTCTCTCTCTCTCTCTGGAGACTTTAACTGTCTCGGGTGTCTTTAACTGTTTAACAATAACTATCAGTTATTATCAAATCTGTGACAAGATCCTATCCAATATATGCGATAACAAGGAGTAGGTTAAGTTCGCATGGGTAAATACTTTTCTTTAGGCAAACATGCTTGACCACATCATAATCATGTTAAGTTACATACACCACCACAACCGCTAGCAAATATTATTTGTTTGTATGGTGTTTTTACGTTGCATGGGACCAGTGGTTATTCAGCAACGGGACCAACGGCTTTACATGACTTCCGAACCACACCGAGAGTGAACTTCTATCACCAGAAATACACATCTCTGACCCCTCAATGGAATGCCCGAGAATCGAACTCGCGACCACCTGAGGCGCCGCTAGCAAACATTAGCACATAGATTGGACAAAAATAATTAAATCATTAGTGTTTTATTACACTTATTTCACGTTGCACTCGTAAAAACATTTACCAAGAAAATGATCTTTATTGGACTGGCTGAAACTTGGGACAGACTGATTGATTGTAAGTTATCTGGCGTCACAGTACTAGGGCTACCGTTGCTGGTGAACTATGGGACCCGAAATCCCAGAACTTGGCGGCAGGTTCATTTAGTCGGGAAGAAATTAGACGGAAAATAATCTTAGTGAAATCAACGTTAATTTCAAAGACTAATTTCCTGGTTATTGAATGCATCTTTCAGACCTTAAAAATACCTTAAAGTGATTTAAAATGAGATTTTTCTACGTGATCAATAAATTATTAATTATTTGAGAGAAATCAGACCATTTTTTTTAGTCGTGGCATATCTTAAAAATTGCTTGGGCACACAATTCCAATTGTTCAGTGACCATTCACTCAACAAGAAAAGTACTAGTGATGTGAGCAATAGCGCTACAGCTCCACAATCATATCGATTATAATAAAGATATGATCATAATTGAATTTACTGATTTCTTTTGAAAACTTCACTGCAGTGCAAATTAAAAAAGAAATTAGAAAAAATTCCAGGCAGCTTTACAAGGTAAAAAAAAAAAAAAAAAAAAACTCATATTTAGTAGTGTGACATTTGTTGACTTCTATTTAAAAAAACTGTACGGCAAGTAAAAAAAAAAAAAAAAAGCTACGAGGCAACTTTACCGGGTAAAAAAAAAAAAAAAAAAAAAAAAAACTTAAAAAAAAAAAAAAAAAAAAAAAAAACTCCCTCTTGTCACCGAAACCAAACACGTGGGGAGGATCATTTTGACCAAGTAATCAGAACTTGGATGAGGAATACCCTTGAAACTGGGTCATGCCAACAATGAGAGGAGGAGGAGGAGGAGGGGAGGAGGAGGAAGGAGGAGGAGGAGGAGGAGGAGGAGGAGGAGGAGGACAGACCTTTCTGTCCAAACATCGCTTGCAAGCCTTCAGTCAACACTGCAACGACAATGTCGCTGCACTTCCAATTCATCTTCGTCATGTCGCCTTGCCGCGAGAGACGACAGGCGGTCATGGAGACACACAGCGGTTCCAAGTTTTGAATGTCTGGATTATAATTGCATGTGTACGTTTGTGTGTCACTTATTTTTCTGTATTTCCTTCACGCTTCATTTCCTTATGTTTCTCTCTTCGTACGCTGGTGTTCTATTCAGATGAACTTTCATCCAGTTCATGCATTGTTCCCTAATCTTCTGACGTATCTGACACTCAGTGCCAAATACAAAACAAATGTCTAAAACATAATACTTATAGATTATTGCATTACAAAGCAGTAAGGAAAGAATGTAAAACATCATATTTTTCCTTAATTCTTCGTATCCTTTATCACTTCTTTTCGTTGCAGCTTATCTCTATTTACCCGCAGAATAATCGGAGTCTATGCTCACCAAAGGGTCCTTCAACTCTCAGATTTCAGACAAGTTCAGCCACTTCAAGTATTCAGATCTCAGGAAAATTCCGCTCCTTTAACTGTTCAGATTTCAGATAAATTCTACTCCTCAGTTTTTCAAATTTCAGGCAAATTCCGCTCCTTTAACTGTTCAGATTTCAGAGAAATTCTGCTCCTTTAACTGTTTAGATTTCAGGCAAAGTCCGCTCCTTTAACTGTTCAGATTTCAGACAAATTGCCTCCTTTAAACTGTTCAGAATTTCAGAGCAAATTCCGCTCCTTAAACTGTTAGGATTTCTAAACAAATCCGCTCCTTTAACCTGTTCATGAGTTCAGACAAATTCCGCTCCTTTAAATGTTTCAGATTTCAGGCAAATTTCCGCTCCTATAACTTCAGATTCAGACAAATTCCGATCCTTTAACTGTTCGATTTCCGACAAATTCCCTCCTTTTACCGTTCAGATTTCAGATTTAATTCCGCTCCGTTTACTGTTTCAGAAATTTCAGCATTTCAGACTCCTTTAAACTGTTCAGATTAGACCAAATTCCGCCTCCTTTACTGTTCAGATTTCAGACAAATTCGCCCTTAACTAAAATGAATGTTCATTTTAGACAAATTCCGCTCCTTTATCTGTTCAGATTTCAGACAAATTCCGCTCCTTTAACTGTTCAGATTTCAGACAAATTCCGCTCCTTTAACTGTTCAGATTTCAGACAAATTCCGCTCCTTTATCTGTTCAGATTTCAGACAAATTCCGCTCCTTTAACTGTTCAGATTTCAGACAAATTCCGCTCCTTTAACTGTTCAGATTTCAGACAAATTCCGCTCCTTAACTGTTCAGATTTCAGGGACAAATCCGCTCCTAACTTTGTTTCAGATTTCAGACAAATTCCGCTCCTTAACTGTTCAGATTTCAGACAAATTCCGCTCCTTTAACTGTTCAGATTTCAGACAAATTCCGGGCTCCTTTAACTGTTCAGATTTTAGACAAATTCCGCTCCTTTAACTGTTCAGATTTCAGGGCAAATTTCGCCTCCTTTTAACTGTTCAGATTTCAGACAAATTCTGCTCTTAATGTTCAGATTTTCAGACAAATTCCGCTCCTTTAACTGTTCAGATTTCAGACAAATTCCGCTCCTTTAACTGTTCAGATTTTAGACAAATTCCGCTCCTTTATCTGTTCAGATTTTAGACAAATTCCGCTCCTTTAACTGTTCAGATTTCAGACAAATTCCGCTCCTTTAACTGTTCAGATTTCAGACAAATTCCGCTCCTTTAACTGTTCAGATTTCAGACAAATTCCGCTCCTTTAACTGTTCAGATTTTAGACAAATTCCGCTCCTTTATCTGTTCAGATTTCAGACAAATTTCGCTCCTTTAACAGTTCAGATTTCAGACAAATTCCGCTCCTATAACTGTTCAGATTTCAGGCAAATTCCGCTCCTTTAACTGTTCAGATTTCAGACAAATTCCGCTCCTTTAACTGTTCAGATTTCAGACAAATTCCGGTCCTTTAACTGTTCAGATTTCAAGCAAATTCCGCTCCTTTAACTGTTCAGATTTCAGACACAAAACCCGTTCACTCACCCTTTAGAATCCCCCCCCCCCCCACCCCCCTACCCCAAAAAAAAAAAAAAAAAAAAAAAAAAAACCAAAAAAAAAAAAAAAAAAAAAAAAAAAAAAAAAAAAAAAAAAAGTTTTCCTCAGCTCTCAGATTCCACGCACAAAAAAAAAAACACAAAAAAAAAAAAAAAAAAAAAAAAAAAAAAAAACTTGGTTTTTCTACTTTCTTTTACGCATGACCTGATTGTCCTTTCGTGCCGCATCCTGCCATCCCGAAATTCTTCACTCCACTCCACTCCACTCCACCGGCCCCCCTTAACCCACCATCAACTCCGCCCGATACTATCCCAGATACCATGAACCCCATTTTCGGTTCATAGGGCACCATCCTTCAAAGCCTGGTATCCTCCCGTCCCTGGCGCCTTCTCCCCACAGGATCTTCATTCATCATCGTTAATGAAGCTTTCGTATCCCTCAATTTTTCTTAAAGGAAAAAAATATATTGTAACAACAATAATATATCATATATAACGCCCGTATTTCAAATGTCATAACTCACATTTATCAAATTCTAAATTGTATAAATGTTATTTTCTTACATGACAACTGGTATCATCAACATATGCGAACATATCAAGAGGTATACACCAAAACACTTGTTACTTTAAAATCTTATTACCACTCCTTCCAGCAAGAGCCCGTGCCGTCATAAGCCACCTCAATCTAAACTTAGAAACCGTCAGCATGGATTTCACCAAATGAAAGCTTAACTGATGTAAAACTGGTCGAGATTTTTTCTGAAGTGAAATGGCTTCCGAATAATAATAATAATAATAATAATAATAATAATAATAATAATAATAATAATAATAATAATAATAATAATAATATAATAATAATAATAATAATTATTATTATTATTATTATTATTATTATTATTATTATTATTATTATTACCGTTGGAAGAATGAAAACGTCGGAATCCGGAATCCATCTGAGCTCGGTACGTATTGGAACGGAAGGAGCGACGCCAATTAAAGGTACCCTCGTCTTCTATTGGCGTCAGTCTGCAGCTGCATCCCGAATTCGGGATCGCTTTCTTTTCGAACTAACTCTCTCTCTCTCTCTCCCTCCCCTCTCTCTCCTCCTTCTCTCTCTCCTCTCTCACTCTCTCTCTCTCGTCTCTCTTCTCTCTCTCTTCTCTCTCTCTCTCTCTCTCTCTTGCGTGTTCACAATCCACTGGGTTAATTCGCAACGTAACAGAAGCAAGAAACTGAACGTTAGCAAAACCTATTTTCACCCAAGAACATACATTTGTGTGTGTGTGTGTGTGTGTGTGTGATATATATATATATATATATATATATATATATATATATATATATATATATATATATATATATATGACCTTCTAGATAACCTTTGGTTGAAAAGCAAGCAATGAACCGTAACGATGGGCGAACAAAAAATAAATGAATAAAAACAATAAAAAATTAATGTTCTAAGAAACACAGTAATGGCAGAATGAGAAAGGATGAGAAAGAGCATTAAAAGAGTATTACTGGACGGTTAGCATTCACTAAAATGAGTGACGAGATCTTGCTGGAGTGAGTTTGGGGTCTAGAGAAAGGCTAAAAAAAAAAAAAATAAAAATAACATAATTATACAAAAAACGCAAATAATTGGAAGAGTGAAGGATAGGAATATAAGACCTAAATCAAAGGCCAAGCACTGGGACCTATGAGGTCATTAGGCGCTGAAAGAAAAACTGAGAGAGAAGGTGGAAAGTAAGATGGAAGAAAGAGAATATGAACGTAGGTACAGTATAAGGAATGATATAGGTTGCAGCTAGGGGCCGAAGGGACGCTGCAAAGAACCTCAAGTAATGCCTACAGTTAGCCGCGCGAGGTGCAATGATGGCACTACGCGCCTACGGGGATAATTGGAATAGAAAACTTATCCAAGATCTTCTCAAAATAATGATGAGAAAAGAGAATGCAGCATCGCCATCATAAACCTCGATACTTTACTTGTACACTTGCAACCGACCTTGGGATCCTGATACGAGCGGCAGGGCGGTTGAAACGGCGACTGAGGAGCCAAAGGAGATACTACTATAATGAGATTTATCTTTATTAGCAAATGAACCATATAAATTTGGAAAGGAAGAACAAGTCGACCGAAAACATGGAAGTTTTGAAACCAGGTTTTTATAAATGGATCAAAGTATAATGAAAAAGGAGCAATAATTGACTTTTTTTCTCTCTTTTTTAATACTTTTTTAATACAACTCCATCCAAAGCAGCAAAGTTCTACTGATGAAAATTACGAAAAAATAATCTGATTAGAACCACACGAGAGAGAGAGAGAGAGGGGATGAGAGAGAGTAAGAACCGAGAGAGAGGAGAGAGCGAGAGAGGAGAGAGAGAGAGAGGAGATGAGAGAGGGGAGGAGAGAGAGAGAGAGACTTGGATACTGGACGCTTTACAAGCTCCATTAAATATAAGAAAAAAATTATGGGTCGTCTCCATTAACGTACACTGCTCAGAATGAGAGAGAGAGAGAGAGGAGAGAGAGAGAGAGAGAGAGAGAGAGAGAGAGAGAGAGAGAGAGATAAAACCTTAATCTAAAAGGAAGAATCACATACTAAGCGGTTCAGATAGGCTTTACAATTGTTTTTGATATGAATCAGTCGAAAAAGTGTCCATTCAAAAACTTTATATGTATGTATATCTAATATATATATAGATATCATAGATATTATAGAGATTCGATGTATGTATATATACATACATTCACACATACCAAGCATTTCAGATGTGCTTTAAAATCTTTAATACAAATCAGTCGAAAATGTATCCACTTGAAAACTTCGTTATACATATAACCATTCTAATCGGTTCATATATGTTTTACAATAATGTTTTTGCAAAAACCAGTCAAAAAACAAAACGGCATGACAAGAGCTTTACAACTGCTTTGGCATCCCCCGCCCCGCTACGCACAACGGTCTTACAAGTGCTTTGCAAGGGCTTCGTTCCCCAGTCGATATACACAACGGTTTTACAAGTGTTTTACAACGGTTTCGCTCTCCCCACCCGATGCCGGCCGTTCACTTGAGCGAGCCTACACAATTGCCGGCCGTATAAAAGTGAAATATTAGAGAAAGAAAAAAAAAAAAAAAAAAAAAAAAATAAAAAAAAAAAAAAAAGAAAAAAAAAAAAAAAAAAAAAAAAAAAGAGCAGAGCGGTTTCCTTTCCAGGAAATGAACTGAGCAAAAGGATGAATTTAAGAGACGGAGAAAGCGGCTGGAAGCATGCCATGCACTGGAGGACCTATTTGAAATTTTTGACGTTGGTTCCTCTCTTTCGTGATTCCTGGAAGACGGGCAACACGTGGCGATTCGGAGAACGAGAGAAATATTTAAGTAGGATTAATTCCAAATCTGGTATTGTTTGAAAAAATAAAAATAATAAAAGCACGCTTATATTATCCTGCAGTTTAGCGGTTCGAAGAACTACGTCCGTATATAAACGAACAAAAGAACAAGGATGCTGTAAAATAAGAATCTCCCGAAATGTAGGACCATAAAGAAAGATATAGACTCCCTTGCTAAAATCATAACACTGGATGGATTACTCTAATGAATAAATCAATTTCGTCGTGACGTTAATGACTTTCATGGTTAAATAATCTAACTAAAATCTAACGCTAAATGAAAGTACCTTCAACGTTAGCTACAGCAACATGAATTAGCGACACTGAAGACTTTACAGCCGACTAATATCAACTAAGGTCACTAATGTCAGCACCGACTGTATTTATCTTTCATCATAAGCACAAAGTCAGATCTCGCGACATATCAGATACAGTCTATTGCAATTATCAGTTACACGAAGTAATGTCAAGAAATTTTATTATTATTGTCACGATATACGCGTCGCCAACTTGTTCAACAGGAGACATTGCTAAGTGGTTACCAGCTTCAGGTAAATGTACCTAAGAAGTCAATTACTGCCGAGGTATGATTTATTACTTTGGTTAATAATCATAAATATAACTATCAGCTCACAGTCAAGAGACAACACACTGCTAAGTGATTACCAGCTTCAGGTATTCTACGAGTGCAGTCAATGACTGTTGAGGTATAATTTATCATCTAAGATAAAGGAAAACAATCTATAAAGTTACCAGCTTGCAATCAATAGGCTTTATTCCGAAATTAATATCATGTACCATCAATCCAGCACGTCAAACTTTGCCAAACCTATTAAAACTTACAAGAACCTGCAACAACTGCAACAACTTTGCTGCAAGACGATGTCAGTTTCTCACTGTACCGGAACAAATAACAGTTCACTTACCTACGATCACGCAAACGTCAAGGCTCCTGTACCTGCAGTCGGCAACTTTGCGATTCAAAACAATGCAAAATGATCAACAGGGTCAAACTACTGAGGGACTGAACTACTCACTGGCTCGTCAAAGGGTCTCCGGCCCCACCAACAGAAACTGTTTTTCCGATCCTCACCAATATTACCTGAAATAAATAAAAAGAACAAAAAAAATTGTTGACAAAATAAAAATAAAAACGAACTTGTGTTATATGTAAAAATTGAAAGGTACGAATCCAGACAAAATAAATAGAAAACCATATAAAACGAATAGATAAAAAAAAAAAAAATTGTGCACATGTGATTTACAGTTTTGGAATAAAAAAAAAAAAAAATGAATCCCATCCGGGTTTGATAAAAATGGACTGAATCTCAACCTGTATTAGAGCAACACCAACAGCAAACAAACGCCCACATCAATTCGAGTTAGAGAAAGGGCCCGGGCATCCGGCTGATTGGAGTCTACGGCTTCATGGCAGATCTGAGCCGTGAAAAGTGGCGGGGAACTCCCGTGGATTCATGCCATTCTACCATGCGAATATTCATTCCTCGACCAATCCCGTCGATACGGCATCAGTGTGTGTGTGTGTGTGTTTGTATGTGCACGTGTGTGTGTGTGTGTTTGTATGTGCACGTGTGTGTGTGTGTGTTTGGAGGACGTACAGTCTTATGTTGGGGTAACTTTTGGTGTGTGTGTGTGTGTGTGTATTAATATAATGACAGCTCTGTGTTCATGCAAAAATCGACTAGTGTGTTTTGATACACAGACAGAAATGTGTTAGTGGTTTTGTGTAATTCTTGGCACAATGTGTATGTGTGTACACTAAGAGGATGTGGTTGTGTAATACTTTGGTGTGTGAGTGCTGTGTGTACTGATATACTAACAGTGTTGGCCTTCTGTACCTCAGTGAAAATTATGCTTAAAAATTACGATTTTGTTTCACTAAACCAATTATCGTCCATCAAATCAATACAAACATTCCTATAAGTGCCACTCTGGATAGTCATTTGAAGGGATCAACTGGCTCTCCAACCTAATGAATTCCAGTAAAAACTCTCATATTTTAATCGAATTATCCACTCTCAATAATAATCATTTCCCATAATTTTCTTCTAATTACGAAAACATTATCCTTTCCCTCGTCAAGCTAAAAAAAATCATGAAAATTATCCATAAAGATCATCAAAATGAAAAATGCAAATCAATGGCCTCACTGACTTGAAGTCATTAATCGCTAACTCTTAGTTTAAAAAAGGGGAAAATATAAAACATGCACACAGATATATATATATATATATATATATATATATATATATATATATATATATATATATATCTGTCAAATCTCAAAACGTTCCAAAGCATTTGCATTATTATTAGAATAAACCGTCCGCGTTATTGCATTTACTATTTCATTAATAATGATATTACTGTCTTACTGCATGTCGCATTATGCTAATATAATTGCAACAGGCACCTCAATGTGGAGCCCAGTTTTGGCTAAAGAATAATAATAATAATAATAATAATAATAATAATAATAATAATAATATAATAATAATAATAATAATAATAATAATAATAATAATAACGAAGTAATTGTCGTTTTCAATGACATGTTATATTTATTAATATAGTAAATACTACTTAGTGAAAAATCTATGAGATAAAACTTAACCTCAATTTTCCAGTAACAATAAAAACAGCGAATAATATTCATAAACCAATATTACGTGCGTCTAATAATTTATAAACATTGTTTTATGAATTATCAGTAATCTTTTTTTATTATCTATTAAAGAACTATACCCAAAAACCGTATGATTCCAACTTCTTTAATTAAAAAAAAAATAATAAATAACCTGGACAAACTTTTAGCGCAGGTTTACCAAATAAATAAATAAATAAATAAATAAAAGAAATTAATTCAAATAAAGGATATTGTTACTTTAAAGAATCTGGCATTAGTTTTTGGAGAAGGCTAAAAAAGAAATTTTAATGGTAAATTCGAAATACTGATAAATAAAAAAAATAACAAAAATATTTTTCAGAATAGGAAAGGAAAGTCACTTGGCAAAACAGTGTATGTAAATGGTAAAGAGAAAAAGATGGCGACAGGTGACAGTTGACGATCAATTTAAACATAGCTAGCGATAGTTTTCAATTAGCCTCGTTAAAAAGTTGGTTTATTAATTAAACAGAATTGTTGATAAATTTGAACAAAATTCATCAACATTCTTTCAAAACCGAGACATTTTAACAAAAGTGACAACATTTTCTGGAATGCAGCAACAAATACATTTAGTTAGATTATATATAAATAAATAAATTTCAAGGAAGAGCAACAGCAAATAGAATTAGTTAATATTATATATAATCAAATAATGTTCAATGAAGCGCATATATAACATATTAAATAAATTTCAATAAAGTGAAACAGGGAATTCATTTATTTACATTATATATAATTAAATAAATTTCAATAAATCGCCAAAGCAAATACATTTAGTTAGATTACATCATAAATTCAACAAATTTCAATAAATCGCAAAAGCAAATACATTTAGTTAGATTACATCATAAATTCAATAATTCCAATAAAGCGCAACAGCAAATCCATGTAGTTAGATTAACAAATCAAATAAAATTCAACAAAGCGATGAGATAATTTCGCATGCGATAATACCAAATTAAGCTAGATTATAAATATTCCAAAATTCTAAAACTAAATGGCAATGTATTTTGGAGAAAGAGAATTGCTATAATAAAAATAGAAAAATTCAATTAAATCATTTTTATCTTTTAAGAATCTAGTTTAATCACGAATAACAGCATTAAATTGAAAACTAACGGGCAATATATTTAGAAGTAATAAAACAAATACTACGCATTTAGTATTAAGATTTTGAACAATTTTAATAAAGAATTTTCCCCCATTTGAGATTATCGTAAAAGAGGATTTTCTCCACTGTTAAAAAAACGATAAAATATTAAAGATAGGAAGGTAAATAAATAAGGATCCCAGAATACACGCATACGCACAGACGCCAACATTACCACTCATAAAACCTTTGTTAGAAGTCCAAATGGGACGTCTCGCTTGCTATCCTCGTTGGAAATCAGCTCGCATAAGCGAGTGGATAATAATGACCCTATGAACAGTAATCAGAGGAGGGTAATTTACAACGCCTTAATAATCGTATAAACCATTGGGAGATAATTGGAAAGGATCTGCCCGGGGCTCCATTTACATTCTAATGAAGTCAACGAACCCTGTGCTAATAATTATCAGGGGAGATTGGATTGCAAGAAGGATAACAGGACCTGAATGTGCTAGTATAAGCAATTTCTTCGTTTCAAGGGCGTACGCCAGGGTTAGAATCCTTAGAATCCCCCCCCCCCTCCCTTCCCCCTTAATCAAATGGGTAAGGGGGTTGTTTGTCAAGGCGAGCGCTTCATAGCGACGAAAGATAAGTTAAAGGAAATGAAAACGCATCTTCTTCGAGAAGTTCTGCAGCCCGGAGGCACCTGTTCTCATGATGGTTCTAGAATCGGCAGGAATGTTGTGGAAAGGACACGCGCCGTCACGTCGCCAGAAAATGCAGTGAAATATGATGCAATAATTCGTCGAGATTCTTCTAAGACGTTACGGTAATCTCGGGAGCCTGTGACGTTCGCTGGTAGGCCACGCCCCCAGGTTGCCGTATAAATACGACTGACGAAGTAGGAGGGAGCAGATCATCAGTAAGAGTCACAGATCAGATTACCAGTGAGAGCCCAGCAGCAGAGATCAGAGATCATCAGAGAGAGATAGGAGAAGAAGGAACAGACGAAGGATCAGAGAGGAAAAGGCGCTCGAGAGTTGGTCGAATTCTGGTCAAGTTGTCCAGTTAGAGAGAACGACCGAGGTATTCTCGACGTTGAGCAAGCCTACCAGCGAACGTCACAGGCTCCCGAGGTTACCGGAACCTCTTAGAAGAATCTCGACGAAGTATTGCATCATATTTTACTGCATTTTCTGGCGACGTGACGGCGCGTGTCCTTTCCACAACATTCCTGCCGATTCTAGAACCATCATGAGAACAGGCGCCTCCGTGCAGCAGAATTTCTCAAAGATGCGTTTTTATTTCCTTTAGCTTATCTTTCGTCGCTATGAAGCGCTCGCCATGACAGTGTTTAAAGCGCAAAGAAGCTTATTATTTTGTATGCAGATATTTACAATCTTTGATCATTCCAGTTCCTATCTGCTATCAAATCTTCCCTAAAAGGTGCCATCCACCACGTGATAAAAGATATTTTTCACAGTTCCTTCATGAAATTTAATACCGCAGTTTTCTAGAATTTCTGCTCAAACTATGGAGAAATTACCGAATGGTCGACGTAATCTTGCATTCGAACTGCTGAAAATTCCTCGGGGTTTCATACTGGGTGCAAATTCTCACTTGTGGAGCAGTCTTAAGTGTGTCCCTTCAAAATCATTCATTGTTTATTTTCCGACGTTATATTTTTCATATGATTCATCATTTATAATATCATTTATAATAAGGTTGATTACCTTATTGGAGCTCGTGGGCTTGTATCTGGTTTTCAAAATGGGCCTGCAGATAGGCTAATAATAATAATAATAATAATAATAATAATAATAATAATAATAATAATAATAATAATAATAATAATAATAATAATAATAATCTTGTTTTGAAAGTTCATAACCTTCTGGACTTGGTTTACAATAGTTTTTTTTTTTTTTTTTTGTTTTTTTTTTTTGTTGGTTTTTAATAATAATAATAATAATCGTGTTTTGCCAATTTTTGGCCTTCTGGGCTTCATGGACACGAATTTTTCAATAATAATAATAATAATAATAATAATAATAATAATAATAATAATAATAATAATAATAATAATAATAATCTTGTTTTGAAAGTTCATTACTTTCTGGGCTTGTTTTAGAATAATGTTTTTTTTTTTTTTAGTTTTAATAATAATAATAATAATCGTGTTTTGACAATATTTGGCCTTCTGGGCTTGTTTTACACGAATGTTTTTCAATAATAATAATAATAATAATAATAATAATAATAATAATAATAATATTAATAATAATAATAATAATAATAACAATAATAATAATAATAACAAAGTGGGCAAAAAATTTTGGTTATACTCACGATCAAATATAAAGAATAAAAAAATCAATACTACGAAAAATATATCAGCGCACGAAGCCACTACAAGGCAAGCGAAAAAATTTGGATATTTTCACACTGATCTCATCCTGAGTTAACGGATCAGTTCGGAAATCACCGCAGTCATGTTTTTCTCTAGTCCCAAATTCTTTTTTCGGGGGGAGAGAGACTTACCGGCGGAAAAACAAGGAATCAGGAGGTCTGAGCCTGCTTGCAGCTTCAAATCTAGCCAGATCAGATCAGACTTCAAGCGCCGGAGGTGTGTTTGGCTGCATTAAGGATTCACGCCAGTCGGTTGTGCTAACCTTTTCCTGTTATTTCTCTTCAATATCCTTACTATACATCGCCGTATTTTATTGTTATTATAGTTATTAAATTTAATATTAATTTCGCCTCCCTTCCGTACATCTGTTGTTGATTTCAAATCCTTTTATTTCTCTTTTTATCCGTATTATACTTCGCCGAATTTTACTGTTATTACTGTTACTTAATGGGACATTATCAATACTAATTTCGCCTACCTACCCTCCATACATCTATTATCGATTCCAAACCAATTAAGCGTTCCATCTAAGATTGTAACACCCTTTGATGTCAAGAATACATTAGAATATAAAATTTAGGCAAAACCTTTTGCAGTTGTACTATGAATCAATTTTTAGCGGAAGGTGGAAAGTAAGTCAGAATAAAGAGAATATGAAATGAGGTACAGTAAAAAGGAACTTGGAAGTCAAGGTTCCCTTCTTCCAATTTACCGTGAAAAATAAAACAGAAACGAAAACGGCTGTTTTAAGGGAAGGAGAAATTTAGGACGATAAAAAAAGGAAAAAAAATCTAAATCATTCTTCTTTAACAACGGAGCCTTAGCGATTCAATTCCATTCTCTTCCTGGGAAAGAACAAAAGACGAGATGTCTGAAATCAAGAAAATATTAAGGAAATATTACGACAAAAAAATTTTAAACAATGGGAGGGAAAAACGCCTCTCTCAAGACGAACAACAGAACATTATGGTTCTCTCCATTAGAGCACAGTGTTCAGCTACAAGGCATATTCATTAAGGGAACACAGAAAACCTACTACCTGAGCTTTTTTTGGTCTACTGACGTCAGCCAGGAAACATTGAAGTCACGTAATGAATTTTATTACGACTCTCTCTCTCTCTCTCCTCTCTCTCTCTCTCTATCATCCTCGTCTCTCTCTCTTCTCTCTCTCTCTCTCTCCTCTCTCGTTCTTACCCGCAGTAATATTAAACAGGATAATTGTTCCTGATGATTAATGGGAATTTGTTTTTACATTTTACAAGAAGGTAATGTAATATATACATACTACATGCATACATACATATATATGTATATGTCTATAACTGAATCACGAAAGTTTGGAACGTGATAAATCCATAAATAAAGGTATAAGCTACGTTGTTTATTTTTCCTTTGTGGCTTATACCTTTATATATGTATATATGTGTGTGTGTATATATATATATATATATATATATATATATATATATATATATATATATATATATATATATATATATATATATATAATATATATATATATATATATATATATATCTATATATATGTATATTTATATATAATGTCAGGTGAGACGGAAATTAAAATTGTTAAAGGAATTTTTGGATCTGTCCTAGACAGTGACCCGGAAGCCCCTCACCCCTTCCCCCCTCCACAAAGGTTTTAGCCCGGTATGTATCCACCTTTGCGGCGTGTTTAGTAAAAGCCCGTTGGGGATTACCGTTAAAAAACATAAAAGACTATATAGATATGATAAAGATAATGATCCCCCTAAGAAATACTAAGCCTAGAAAGTTCCGAATTTTTTTTTTTAAAGGGAAGGAGTTAAAATGAGTAGAGTAAACATAATACACACAAAGAAGCAAGTGAGATGAAGGGGAGTGGCGGTGGGGGTGGGGGGTTGGGGGATGGGGAGAGAGAGACAGGTAGAGGGGGCCCTATAATAATAATCCGGCATGAAAAAGAGACTGTTTGCTGAGCAAATACTCTGAAATAATAATAACCCAAAAGGTTTTTATGTCTGAGGAGGTACAGACAAACACCCAGACCAAGTGGGCGAAGTAACAGAGAGAGAGAGAGAGAGAGAGAGAGAGAGAGCGCAACAAACTCTCCCACGAAAGATTCAACGCTGATCGTGACAAATGGAAACAAGTTACTTCTGGATACTTTGAACAGAGAGACCAAGTTTCTTTGGCAGTAGGTAATGAAGAAATATAAAAAAACAAAATTCCTCGTGGCGATGGGTAACGGAAATAAACGACAAATATCTTCCGACATGTTGGTAACCAAGAAAAATCACTGTTCGTTTCGCCTAAGTTAGAATAAATGTTAGAATAGAGCGGGATATAGAATCCACGCCAAAGGCCAAGCCCTGGGACATATGAGGTCGTTCGGAGCCGCGACGGACATTGACAGTAAGGTGGAAAGTCAAGATAGAAGAAAGAACATATGAACGAAGGTACAGTAAATAGAATAAAAGGAGTATAAGAAAAATATTGACTTTCTTCAAGCTGTGAACAAATGAGATAAAATATATAACAATATTTTCTGCCTATAGATAGATGCAAACATTGAAAAGCTTCTTCTGACGCAGAAACAGCCAGGAAGAATAGGAGAATATCCAAGCTACAAACAAATGCATACCAACTGAGAAAGCAGACATTTAACTATTCGTAAAACCGCCACCACAATGGTCAAGGTTACCATGCAAACCACGGAAGGTCATCGGTGCTTGAGAAGTAAATTGATTTCAATGTACGTTGATTAATATCCTAGGAGAGAACCGAAGACGGACGACACTGTTATCTCCTGACAATACTAGTAAACGGACACTTTTAATATGAAACGCAAAACATTGGTTTGAAGAAGAGTCTCTCACAAACTAGATCAAGTTCACTCTGGACTTCATTACTTGGGCAGTAGCCATTTAAAAACGTCCTTCGGTCAATTGTTCATTATGCATAACAAAACTTTAAAAATACGTAAACCAATCTTATCTCTGTGCTTCGTTGAACCTGGATATAAACACACATACGCAAGTTAATAATGTTGTCTTTTCACCGTATATATATATATATATATATATATATATATATATATATATATATATATATATCTATATATATATAATATATATATATATATAGGTATATATTATATAATTGTAAGTGTATACACACGCGCATGCTGACAATGTTTCTCAAGACCACAGTCTTAAATAAACAATGGTGAAATTCTCCATCAGTTTACGTATAATCTCATTTCTCGACAAAGAAAACAATAACTCTCCAGTCTATTGAAACTCACCAGATTCCACTTAAATGAGATGAAGTAACAAAAGAAATCTTCCAAGGAGGAGAATGGGCTCTGATATCATCAGCCAGGTTTCACGTAAAATAAAATAATCAGCCAAGATTGCGGAAAACTAAACTATTTAGCCAGGTTTAACGTTAAAATAAACTATTCAGCAATGTTTCATGTAAAGTAAAATATAATCAGCCAAGTTCCACGTAAAATAAAATAATCAGCCGGTATTGACGTAAAATAAAATAATCAGCCAGGTTCCACGTAAAATAAAATAATCAGCCAAGCTTAACGTTTAATAAAATAATCAGCCAGGTTTCACGTAAAATAAAAAATTCACCCAGGACTAACGTAAAATTAAGTAATCACCCAGGATTGAAGTAAAATAAAATAATCAGCCAGGCTTAACGGCCTTATCTTATCTTTGGTGAATACACAATCCGCACACATAAAAAGCAGACGAACAACAACGATTTGCCGTTTATAAATGACCATAGCACGATAGATTGCTTTTATCAAACTGGTCTTGCTATAACAAAGGGCCTTGAATCATACGCCTACATGCGAAATAATGTATCATATACATAAATATATCCTATATGCTCATATACATAGAGGCACGCACACACACATATATATAATAAATAAATCTACAAGGCCTAAAGTAATTTGTTCAGTCTTTCCACTACTGCACGTATACATGTGTATGGTTGCACATGTGTTTACAGATTATCATGTTTCATAAAAATACATAATGT
>NC_087221.1:36721422-36733922 GCF_015104395.2 Macrobrachium nipponense | reverse complement strand
AGCAGTTGGGAAACCCTGAACTACTTGAATAAGATCTCTGAGAAAGGGAGGATGGAGATGAATAACTGTGGTCTGTGGTAATGAAAAGGAAGGAAAGACATGTGGGTGAGATTACGCAGAGGCCTTGGGCGTCGCAGGTCGTTAGAGGGAATGATGAATGCTGTCTTCTGAAACTTCACTGCAAACCGAAACGTGTATATACAAAACTCTACGCATTTGTTTAGCCGCGTTTCATTTATTATTTTAACTTTAGTCTTCTAAAACTAGACTGGAAACACAAACGTGTATACAACACTCTACGTAGTATTTTTTAACCGCGTTTCATTTATTATTTTAAGTTGTAGTCTTCTGAAACTACACAGGAAAACGAAACGTGTGCACAAAACTCTACGCAGTTGTTTAGCCGCGTTTCATTTATTATTTTAAGTTGTAGCCTTCAAAAACTAAACTGGAAACCCAAAAGTGTATAAAAACTCTACACAGTATTTTTTAACCGGGTTTCATATATTATATTTTAGGTTGTAGTCTTCTAAAACTACACTTGAAACCCAAACGTGTATACAAAACTACACAGTTTTCATTAAAATTGTGTTTCATTTATTATATTTCAATTTGTAGTCTTCTAGAACTACACTGGAAACCCAAACGTGTGTACAAAACTCTCGGCAGTTGTTTAACAGCGTTTCATTCATTATTTTCAGTTTGTCTGTTTGTTTATATGGTATTTTTACGTTGCAAGGAACCAGTGGTTATTCAGCAACGGGACCAACGGCTTTACGTGGCTTCCGAACCACGTTGAGAGTGAACTTCCATCACCAGAAACACACATCTCTCACTCCTCAGTGGAATGGCCGAGAATCGAACCCGCGACCACCGAGGTGGCACGCCAACACCATAACAACTACGCCACTGAGGCCTAGACTTTTAAAACTAGACTGTAAACCCAAACGTGTATACAAAACTACAAAGTTTTTTGTACCGCGTGTCATTTATTATTCTCCGCGTGTCATTTATTATTCTAAGTTGTAATCTTTTAAAACTACACAGGAAACCGAAACGTGTACAAAAAACTCTACGCTGTTTTTTAAACGAGTTTCATTTATTATTTTAAATTGTAGCCATTTCCGCATCGACATAACCAAGAAGCAGAGAAAACGTATTCAGATCGAGATCCCAAATATTAAAAGGGATTTTACTGTTCATTTAAAACCGAAAACTTTACAATTTATGCGCTTAGAAAAGCCTTACGATGCAGAGAGAAATGACAGATGATAGTAGTAGCAGCTGGGCTAAAATGGGAAGCCGTCCCTGTGTCTTCTTAAATAAATATTAAGGTAATGAACAAATGAATAAACACCATCAACTACGATTTCTATTTCAAAGTCTAAGACAAAAAAATCCATGTCATATATATATATATATGTGTGTATGTGTGTGTAAGTATATATATATATATATATATATATATATATATATATATATATATATATATATATATATATATATATATATATATATATATATATATATATATATATATATATATATATGTATGTATATACATACACTTTACAAGTGAGACGCGAAAATATTCTTCCTTTGAGCAGAAAACGGTGAGAGATCCAGCTTACCCTCTTACTTTGCGACAATTGCATCAAACAAAATACAAAATGCATAGGGCGAACGATATATGAATTGGGTGAAACGTGAAATGCTACATCAGCATAAATGTTCCATCGCATATCTGAAAATTGGAAAAAATACCTATACACATTTATAAGATTCTCAAGTAACAACTGACGCGGAGTCTGATTTCAATTTGAGGACCAAAGATAATAAAACAGAAAATTCATTGTTACACTTATGACAAAATCTTCGTGTTGGAAATGTAATCAAGTTTGAGGTTTTCCTCAATATACTCATTATATACAAGACCAAAATCAATACCGGCTTCATTATACGCATTACACTTTCCTCATTATACACATTATATACAAGACAAAACCAATATCGGCTTCATTATACACATTATACAATAAAATGCCAACACAAAAGCAATAATGCTGATAGTGAAGACTTTCCAGATCAACAGACCCTCGCCAGATCCGAGGAACAACACCAAAACCTGTTTAGGTCCAGTTATTCCTGCCTTAATACCCGACACCAGTTGCCTATTTTTTCTCCCCAGAAACTCGGTGGTCTTTAAGAGAAGCATTTCTGAAACACGAGCACAGAGACTCTCTCTCTCTCTCTCTCTCTCTCTCTCTCTCTCTCTCTCTCTCTCTCTCTCTCTCTCTCTTAATATAAAATTACACTTTTAACACAACATCCCACGATTTGTAAGCGGAGGGGGAACTTCAAAGTTCAAAGATTATAAAAAAAAAAACCTACAGGTATCCTAGTATATCGCCCTTCTACCTGGGAAAGGCCTTACATCCTTTGAACATAAAAGGTAAGTCGGCCAAACCACCCCTTTCCTTTACACAGAAATAACAGAAGGCCAAGAATAGTCAAAGGTCAGTATCCCGATGCAGAAGGTGGGGGAGTTATGTGGAGTGTCGAAAGGGGAGTTTCTTTACCCATAGTTTTATAAATGAATAAATAAAGAGATAACTATATATATCTTATAATATAACAGATATACATATATTATATATATAGGAGAGAGAGAGAGAGAGAACGAGAGAGCGAGAGATCGAGAGAGAGAGAGAGAGAGAGAGAGAGAGAGAGAGAGAGTACTTTACATCATTAAAATGCAAAACATGGAAACCGATTAAACTTCAAGAAACTAACCTAAGACTTATCGTTTTAATTTTTTCCAAAGGAATCCACTAATCCACCAAAACTTCCGGTAAACTTAAAAAAAAAACTATTCTTCTCCTGCTACTTCACAATAAACGATTTAATAAAAAAAAGTTTACCTTGAAAACATTTTCGTTCCCTTTAAATTCTGGCAACAATATGATACAATTGTTAGAGATTTTTTTCCATTCTAATAACAGCCACCTCCCCACCACCCAACACCATTGCCATTCAAACCCCCTTGCCCCCCCCCCCCCCCACCTTTTTGTAACTGTGACTTTCGTGTTCCTATTGTAAATATTTACATAGCCTACGAAAGAAACTCCATTCTCAGAATCCATTGACACAGCTAGACGTGGCACATAGGTTCTAATATTTACGATGCGAAGACTCACATGTGTGTGTGGCTACTATTTGAGAATAAAACATACACACGCACACGCACACACACATATACATACATACATACATATATGTATGTATGTAGTATGATGTATGTATGCATGTATGTGTACATATATATATATAATATATATATATATATATATATATATATATATATAATATATATATTATATTATATATGAATAACTTCCTTTACGCCTATAAATTTATTGATAGGAATCTGATATGATTAAAGTCTATTTATCAAAATTGCATAATTTCTTGGCATAAGAATTAGGCAAACATCCTTCTATAGCCTTACGAGGTGTTTAAATAAATAAAAAAAGCAAAACGTGGCTAAAATACAACTCCCAATATTGAGAAGCCTAAGACACTAAGGGTGTGCGTTTGTGGCGGAGGAGGAGGAGAGGAGGAGGTAGGAGGAGGAGGAGGAGGAGGAGGAGGTATTGTGACCTCGTCCATTGTCAGCGAGGCAGTATTAATTCTCGGTGAGGGACCAAGAGTGAATTGGAAACTGGAAGGGGAAACTGTACCTAATCAGGACAAAGGCGTCCGTTGGTTACAGTGGTCCGAGTGAAGTCCTTTAGCGATCCTATCCTCATCCATGGACCCCAGGCTGCGAGATCGCATCCTTTGGATATCGGTACTCGTCGGCCTTAAAGAGGAACCAGCCGACTGGGCGGGAACGGCTCATGGCACCTACCTTTCAGACCTCGTGATCGGACGCAACACTGTTATACCAGGAAGTGGAAGCTGAATAGAAAAGATCATACATTCATTTTACGAATAATGAGGGAATTCAATTCGTGTTTTTATTTTAGTTTCGAATAATTTATGAGTCAGAAATTAATTTTTGCTCCACACATGACTGTGCGTTGATATATATATATATATATATTATATATATATATATATATATATATATATATATATATATATATATATATATATAATTTCAGATGCATAATAAAAATACGCAGAGATACTCCTCAATTCCATTTTCGGCAAATACCCGACGCATGGAGATTCCCCCTTTGCATATTCATGGGCGAGATAAAGTCATTACAAAAGACCAAAGTTCTCAGAAGAGAATTGGGAGACGAGGGAAGACGGATAACTGGTACGAAGAAGGGAAAAGAGGGAGAGAAGTAGGGGGCGTGAAAAGGAACGGGAAGGAGGGAAGGAATCGGATAAAGATGAGAAGTAGATGAGCGAAGAGAAGGAAGGTGCCAAAAAGGTGAAGGGGAGAGGAGAAAGATGGGTGGGGAGGAAGAGGAGGAGGAGGTATAATATGAACAGGAGAAGTAGAAGGAAGTAGAGGAGGGGGAGAAGGCACAGGAACAATGTGAGAGAAAGGAGGAGAAACATAATGGCAGAAAGGTGGGGGGGAGAAACAGAATGGTAACGATAAGGAGGAAGAATAGTGAAAAGGGGGAGACGGGGGATAAGGAGGAGGAGAAAGGGTAAAAAGAGCTGAGGTAGGGATAAGTAATTAGAAGAGAATTGGAAGGTGGAAAAGAAAACTAGAATGAAGAAGAATGATACAAAATGCTGATACAAATTCTTAGAAGTAAAATGATTTAAACACATCAGCCCTTTGAATAAACTGGAAGAATTGAAAACATAAAAGACATATGCAAGCATTTACGAAGCAATAATTTAAACTAACTAGAACTGGAATCAATGAGGGTAGTTCAAACACAGGGTATATAGATAGTGGCGAGAGTCTGAGCAACCTTCCCTAAACAAAAATAATTATAAAAACCAAAAGAAAAAGAAATGAAAGGAAATTAATTACTGAGCGAAATCAGACTCCACCCGACTTTTTCAAGTCTAATTCGACCTCATTTGCATAAATGACAGGCGGTAGAAGCGACTGGATTAAAGACGACAAACTTCGCCGCCTCCCGTCATTCGAGAAACACGGCGATGACAAAAGTCCTGTTAGTCACGACCGCGCGCATAAATGAGGCTAATTCCACTAATTCACTAATCACGGCAGAGAGCAGCGGCACTAATGAGCTCTTGAAACTCCTCGCTGACGGGAGGCCATTGTCATCTCTTGTCATTTCTGAATAAATCAATGCATTAAAATGACTTTTGCGCTTCACAACGTTCATGACCGGTGCCCATATACTCTACTATAGCATAGAATATGTTGTTTTTTAAGCTGGCCTTATATGACAGCACGGGCTCTTGCTCATAAGCAGCCTGTAGGGAATAGAATAGAATATAGAATTTAGGACAAAAGCCATGCGCTGGAACCTACGAGGTCATTCAGCACTGAAAGGGAAATTGACAATAAGAATGTTTGAAAGGTGTAGCAGTAACAAAAGCCTCGAAGTTGCCCTAAGAAACAACTGTCAGGGAGGTAGAAAGTCAGATGGAAGAGAATGTCAACGGAGGTACAGTTAAAAGGAATGAAAGAGGTTGCAGCTACGCGACGAGGGGACGTTGCAAAGACCCTGAAGTAGTGCCTACAGTGCACCGCGTGAGGTTCATTGACGCCAACACCTCCCTACGGGGGATATACTTTACTAAGCACATTTCGTTTTGGTTAGTTAACAATATTAGCAAGAGATCCCGGGTTCGATTTCCGCGGGAAGGCGAAGCGATCTGTTTGTTTGTATGGTGTTTTTACGCCGCATGGAACCAGTGGTTATTCAACAACGGGACCAACGGCCTTACGTGACTTCCGAACAACGTCGAGAGTGAACTTCTATCAACAGAAATACAAATCTCTCACACCTCAATGGAATGCCCGAGAATCGAACTTGCGGCCACCGAGGTGGTACGGCAACACCATACTGACCACGCCACTGAGTAGCGATCTGGTTTTTTTGTTCCTTAGGCCAAAAGTTGCCCCGTTGATCTGAGCGAGGATGTGAGCAATTAACTGGTTCTCCCTCAACTAGATACCATCTACCGTACTCTAGAAAGGGAAGGCCCACGATTCATTAGATCCTGTCCCCGATAGGCCTGCGTACATCCCAAATTAATGAGTCCAGCGACCTACTTTCCCTTAACTGTTGAGTTACAGCAGTGTGTGCCTATGGCTGCTTCTGCCTTTCCCATTTCCGTAAACTTTACTTCATTCGATATCAGTTTTCGTTTGTTATTTGGGTTAGGGAGAACTAGAAGGTGTTGAAAGACCACTCAATGTTGCCCTCTCTGATCATGCGCACCATTTTTTCTTGGATTTCCATCGTGTTCTCAATATAAAAAAAAGACCTTCACTTACGAAGTAATACTCTACCATTGTGGTTTATTATAGAGCAACTTTCTTCTGTCGCGCAGTACAAGACTGATGCTTTTTATCAGTCGATGAGTTTTGTCACAAACTTAAAACTTCGCACTGGAAGGACATCTTGGTTGCATGACATCTCCATAATTATCAAGGATTACTCCAGTTTACCACCAACCGTAGATAGAAGACACTGGCTGATTGATGCAAAAACTAAATCATACAAATGAGTCTCAAAAGGAGTGTACGTGAGAGAGCTTTTACACCCTAAAACGGAAAAATTAAGAATTTCTTCATAAAAAGCAGTTTTACGAATAAAAAAACAACAGCAGCAACAGTATGTTTTCGAAACTTAATTATTATTCTCTATTAAGATTCAGTTTTATCATTGGGCAGTTTCATTCCTCAAGGTCTCCATATGCAAATAATACCTAATAAGATTTAATCACAATAATTCCAAAATATAATAATAATAATAATAATAATAATAATAATAATAATAATATAATAATAATAATAATAATAATAATAATAATAAAATAATAATAATAATAATAATAATAATAAATGTCAGAACAACACTATAATTGCTAAATTTAAAATCGAAATAAATCAATAAAGTGAGAAATATAGATAAAGTAAGAAGAGAGAGAGAGAGAGAGAGAGAGAGAGAGAAGGCTATACATCAGGGCTCTCATCTCATTCCAATATCCCTGAATTTTACGGTACGCCATCTCCCTCTCTCTCTCTCTGGCTGTGGTGCACATAAGCTACATTCTGGAAACTGACATAAAAACAAACTTTTCGCCAACATCACGAATCCACTGACTTTGTTTTCCACAAGTGTTTATATATATATATATATATATATATATATATATATATATATATATATATATATATATATATATATATATATATATATATTAGGATGTCAGTTTCATTCATAACAAAAATCTAATTTGAATCTCTCTCTCTCTCTCTCTCTCTCTCTCTCTCTCTCTCTCTCTCTCTCTCTCTCTCCAACATAAAATACTAGCCACTACAGACTCTCATAAAAATATTTTAGAATAGGACTGACAGAATACAATGCAAGCGGATTTTCTCTCTCCCTTAAGAGCGTCTGCTACAATACATAAATCTTTGAAAAAATTCTCTCCTCTTTCTCTCCTCTCTCTTTCTCTCTCTCCTCTCTCTCGTCTCTCTCCTCTCTCTCTCTCTCCCGTCTCTCTCTCTCTCTCTTCTCTCTATCTCTCTCATAACTAAAATGTTAAAGACAAAATGAACCTATACAGATACCAGATTTTAACTTCCACAATGAATAATCCCTATCTCTCCCCCTCACATACACATATATAAACACACAATTCTCCCTTTCTCTCTATCTAATTGCTAAAATACTAAAGACATAAAATGCACCCATACAGATACCAGATTTTAGCTTCCACAATAAATTCTCTCTCTCTCACTCTCTCTCACACACACAAATATCCACACAGACTTCCCATTCCTGTCCCACCCGCCCCCACCCACCCACCCACCCACCCACCCAACCACCCACCTCCTCCTCGCGATATTTTGATATCATTTTATAGAAACCGTTGGAGGAAGATATCCTAAGAATCATCAGAATTGTCCTCCGGAATAAAAAAAAAAACAATAAAAAAAAAAAAAATAAAAATAAAAGCGCTCCAAACCAGCGAACGTCCTATTTTACAGCCCCCTAAAACCAGGCGCCGGGAAGGAATTGTCAGAACCTTAAGAGCCTTTCCTGATTTACCAATTGTTATGACAGCGGATGTCAGGTGGGGCGCATCTTCGCAAAGTGGGCGTACGCTCGAGAGCGCGTTTACGGGAGAGGAGTGTTCTTGCTGTAAGGGGACGAATGGATTGGATGCGTTTATGCGTCCTTTACACTAATGCCTGAATATGAGTGGCTCTCTCTCTCTCTCTCTCTCATATGATATATAAAGATATACATGTATATGTATGTATGTATGTATGTATACATACATATAGAGCTACTCTTTTACAGGATGTCACTGACACTTATATATATATATATATATATATATATATATATATATATATATATATATATATATATATATATATATATATATATACACACTCGCTGTCTCCCCTAATTCACAAGAAACGTTTGAAGGACAGCATGAATGCAAATCTGGGAAGAGAGAATCATTTCAAACAGAACCGAAAAAAAGAAAACCGGTTTTCGTTACCAACATTCCAGAAAGCACGGTTCACTTGCAAATTAAGCAAGCGAATTCCAGATACCGACGAAAAATACATGAGAGAGAGAGAGAGAGAGAGAGAGAGAGAGAGAGAGAGAGAGAGAGAGAGAGAGAGAGAGAGAGAGAGTCTTGAAAGCGCAATACACAAAGATTTTATGATTGCAAGTGGCACTGTGCCAACATTTCCCTCCCAGCCAGCTCTGCCTTTCCAACGCAGCGCAGGACTGCCACGACAACCTGATCATGCAAATGATTCCCGTTTTCCTCTGCTTCTGCAACAGATAGCGGGCGGTCGTTTAAGTTCAGCGTGCTTCAGGCTGTAATATTAAAAGATATTGGACTAACATAAAAAAAAAAAAAGTTGGTTTGGGGAGGGGAGAGAAGGGGAGGGGAAAGGAGGGGAGGGGAGGGACGGGATAAAAGGAAGGCAGGAAGATATAAAATAAACAAACGCCAAAACCAGCGTGGGGGGTTGGGGAACGATATAAGAACGGGGATATAAAAGTTTGGCCAAAGGGCAAGCTCTGGGTCCTGTGAGGTCATTCAGCGCTAAAAAGGAAATTTGAGGTAGGGGGTGAAACAAGAAGGCTATCCCGTAGAGGAGGTAAAGAATCTCTCTCTCTCTCTCTCTCTCTCTCTCTCTCTCTCTCTCTCTCTCTCTCTCTCTCTCTCTTTCGTGTCATAATTGGATAACAGTCCCTGCACTACAAAGGGCCACTCCACTATATTACAAACTTTTCCAATGCAGGATATAACAGTATATATCTTCATAATTGCCCCCAAGAGAGGAATAGCCCTCTCCAGTCTTTGTTACAAAAGCTTTTTTTTTTTTTTAGGCCAAATTTCCACAAACGAGATTCATTTCGCGTTTGTGCCCGAAGACTAAAACTTTGACTGGGTGTGATTTTCTCTTTATTTTGTGGCGCTCCATCAAAGAAATAACGAAATGGCCATTCTAAAAGGTGAACATTTGCCAAATATCACCGTTTAATTTACTTTGCTGTTACGAAAATAAATGAAAAAAAAAAAAGGTCCAGCTTACAGTAATGGGACGTAGACATTCTTTCAAAATCGATTTGCCACGAGATTGTGACTCTTATAACTAAGCCATAGGTATTATTAAGCTGATCAAGATTTCACATGCTAATATATCTCTTAGCATTAAGGGCATCGCGCACCAAAATACAACAAATGAAGGTAAAAAATGGTACCTCAATCAAGTGACGAAAATATTGATCACGGTCACTATTTGGAGAGGTGATCATCGATGAATGTCAACTGCCGCTGGTACGTAAATTCTAAGATCATTACTGAAACTTGCGTCACGGGTCGTAATGAATCCTAAAGCCAAGTATCTGTCGTAACAAACTCATTTTGCATAACCAAGAGCAAACAAGTAACAGATTAAAAATACTCTAAGTGACCAGAGGGGAAACATCCTTTGTCCTCACTGGAGTGATTCAAATCACAGGACTGATATATACTATATGATTTCGGCAATCCTTCATTAAAAGTGCTTTCCCCTTCGTAATCCCCATAAATATTCAAACTGCGCTGTCATGCAATGAATACACACAGCGGGTTGGGATAAAGAGGAAATAACGTTCTGTCCAGAGAGAGAGAGAGAGAGAGAGAGAGAGAGAGAGAGAGAGAGAGAGAGAGAGAGAGAGAGAGGTTCGTGCCTCAACATTTTCTCGCTGCATTGACCACGAAAGGAAGCGTATACAGCAAGAACGTTTTTCAAAGCGATGAGGGAAAAAAACGTACGCCCCGTGACGTTCGCTTGCCAAAGAGACTTGGCGGAACACGAATCGACAAACGTCTTCTTTTTTTTTTTTTTTTTTGGGGGGGGGGGGTGGGGGGGGGGGGAAGATGAGGAGCAAAATAACTAACATTCCCAAAGGGAGACGGAGAAATGTTTATTAATGCACACGTTGTGCAATAGACGTTTTCGAAAAAACATGCCATAAAAAACATTATTATTATTATTATTATTATTATTATTATTATTATTATTATTTTTTTTTTTTCTTACAAACATTCGGAGAAATATATAGGTCGTAACGTTTTCCAAAGAGACCTTGGGGAAATACGAGTATATCTTAAATATTTTTTCAGGTCCAACAGATGAAGAAAAATATATATCGTACGAAACTTCCAAAATAATAGTATCGCAAGAAGACGCGCATTCGACGATATATATCTTACTTTGAAGAAACGCGTACGGATGGGAAGAAACATACAAATCACTGTTTCCTGCAAGGACAAAATCCTGTAATATAAAATAATGTATTTTGAAAACTGGGGGAAAAACTCCGCCTTCTATGAAAACAAAAGCTAAATTCGCTTTCCTTTGATTAACACATATTTGCTATTGCTTTTAATGCTAATAACAATTCTATTATATTCTATAATATCATTACTATACTAATGAACGAAAAACTTTATAACAACCAACAGGCAATAAACACATACTAGAGACGCAACCATCAAATAGCTAATTTTTCTTATGATCAATAACAACAAAAATCGAAAATGGAAAAAAACAGCAATAACATTAACGGATAGTATTTGAGGCCATTTCTATAAGCCCCTCTAAACAAACATCTATTTGTAAATACACATCAAATAGATACACCCAAATACAGAGCCTCGTACCCTTCCAGTGACCCCCGCCCGCTCCTACCCACTACACTTTAATTCTGGCTTTTTCCATTAGGCAGAGCGGTCGAAAATCTAATTACTCAAATAATTAGTCAGCAGTAAATCTATTAACATCTAATTACCACGGTACAGAGACGTGGCAAATGAGAGGAAAGAGATTAAAAAAATATATATTCCAAATCTTTTTTCTTTTTTTTTTGCGAAAGGCATAATTGCTATTCAAGGCAATCTCTCCATGCGTCTGCAATCCAAGACGACAACAACCTTTTTTTGAATGAGAGAGAGAGAGAGAGAGAGAGAGAGAGAGAGAGAGAGAGAGAGAGAGAGAGAGAGAGAGAGAGAGAGAGAGAGAGAAACTTTAGTCAAAGTTGACGAAAGATTGGAGATTCAAAAGTTTCCGTCAATTCAGACGTGGGGAAAGGGGTAAAGGGGTGTTTTCTTTTAAAACGAGAGAAAGTTTTACAAATCTAAAGGAGAAATCGGAGGAAAAATCAGCTGCTAAAGGAGAGCATTAATTTCTCTTTTTCCATAATACAAAGAGACCTCGTTTGCATATGAACCTTTGGGTCACAACATCTAAAGGTGAATCATGCAACTGCTAGGCGTTGTAACAACTAACAACTTAATATCCAAACTAAAATTTTTAAAAATCAACTAAAAAGAAAAATATAGTTTTACATAAACATTAGGATAAACTTTTTTTTGAGGGGGGGACGAGACAGAGACGAACAAAACAACCAGTCCAGTCCAGTGAGTTGTGTATGCAAATTGGGCTTCACCCCCTAAAGAAATAAAGTATATTTTTTAAATTAAAAGATTACATGCTTTTATGAGATAACATACCTCCTCAACTATACTCAAATTAAGCTCTGGCAGATTATTAAGAAATATATCTGGTTCCAAATGTTTTCCCCACTTTCTCATATTGTTAAAAAAAATCTTGACTCTCTCTCTCTTAGACCTACATTTCACATGAAGCACATGAACGAAAACATTTTCACATTATCTGCGAGAAACGCATTAGGCACCAAGGCCTCGGTACTGCGTGAGAGAGGGCCTCTGGCTTCTGAGATGATTTTGCAATTATTTGTATTGGATTTTCTTTTATTATCTTGTTTGAAGCATTACAT
>NC_087221.1:36693922-36716422 GCF_015104395.2 Macrobrachium nipponense | reverse complement strand
CCGTGGAAATAAAATGGTGAAATTTAAGGGCGTGTCCATTACGCCCACAGAGCAAACATTCTGTTTTATTGATGAGGTGCACTAATAATATAAGTGCAACTACTTATCAACTATGAGTAAGATTCACTCTAATTTCCAAGAGCTTCTTTTTTTTTCTTTGCAGTGTGTTATTGGAGTTATAATCTGAATAATACATACTATGTGTATTTACATCTTATGTATATATATGTTTAAATGTGTGTTTTCTGTTTGTATTTATGTATGTATCCAAACATAGCATACTTCATACCAAAAAGCCATTAATAAATTGGGAAGTGACTTATCTATTATACTACTGCCTCATTTTATCCACAATCATTACAAAAGCAGAGAAACAAAATAAAAAAAGAAATAATAAAAAAAAAGACAACCTCAAGAGACCAGGAATTTTATTGCCGTGAGATATCACTGTTACAACGACAATGAATCATTTTCTCTTCAGATTTGACGCAACAGAATTTCTTACTTGTCAATATAGCTGCAGATGAAAACTGGCCCACAGCACCAACATTGTTAATCATGCTACAAGAACAAAATACATAATGTATTTCTGACTAATGTATTTCTGACAGGGTAAGGTTACCGTAAATTTATAATTGTTCAATATCGTAGATACATTTCTTCATGCATGTATGTATCATATACGAGTACATATATATATAAACATAAACTATATAATATATGTATGCTTGTAATATACATATAACATATATAATATATACTATGTATATTTATATATACTTCATCTATAAACCTGGTGAGTGGAGGATTTTAAAATAAAAGCCATCTACTACTCTCAATAAATAAAATTGCAGAGAAGGATAAATCACTTTACCTTGCATGAGACGGCATGTTAAACCCTTGAGAGTTGAGACCCTAATCCCAACTGATGACTCAATGCATAAGCGTCACATGCCACCGTAATAAATCCAGAGATTACTCGCCATAACATTACGAGAGATTGTACGCCATTAGCATTGATAACAGGGTGTAATGTGACCATAACATTAACGTAAAGCATGGAGTGTATAACGTATTACTCTTTAGCCCTTTAGAGGAGACACGTTTCTCAAGACACAAAATTATGGCCTCTTTTTAGACATATGGACTTGGGACAGTAGGTTACCGAGTAAACAATGACATTTAAATGAGAAAGAACCCAATACGACCCGTCAACAAAAATCTCATGGGAAAATAATAAGTCACCCAACGAAGTAATTCCCTTTATATATATATATATATATATATTATATATATATATATATATATATATATATATATTATACATACATACATTAAACATACATAAAACCTTTCATAAACAATCCCTTTAATGTGTTGGTTTATATATGCACTGTAGAATAATCATATATTTATATCTATATGCAGACACAATATACATATTATATATATGTGTATACATATATGTATATATAAAAAATATGTATACACAATATATATGTATACACATACACATATAGAAAATATGTGCGCGAGCGCTCGCTCGCGTTTGTGTGTTTAGCTATGATTACATCACAAATAGCTGCTTATGAATTATACGGTCAAACGCTGTATGGAAGAGGCTATGTAAGATTTGAAAGCAAAATTGGATGCCAGTAACGGAGAGAAAATGAACTTCCTAGGAACCCAGTCTGAGCAGAAGCCTTCGATAATGTCAACAGAAAAATGACAATCTTCCTATCTGAGAGGCGAGTCAACACTCAACAATGACCTGCTTAAAAGCAAATATTATCCCTGCTCAAAAAGAAATTTGATCTTGTCATTAATGTATTTCCAGGCCGCTTCTTTCATACAATTTAATCTCCAGCCTTCCTTTGTGTCATTACGCAGATATGTGTTCGTTCTACAAATTAAAATGTTGTGGATCCATGACGGCAGTTCCACATTTCAATGACGTAGTCGAGTTTGAAAAAACCATAGTTTATCATAAACACTTCGAGTTTGAAAAAAGCATAGTTTATCATAAACACTTCGAGTTTGAAAAAACCATAGTTTATCATAAACACTTCGAGTTTGAAAAAACCATAGTTTATCATAAACACCTCGAGTTTGAAAAAAGCATAGTTTATCATAAACACTTCGAGTTTGAAAAAAGCATAGTTTATCATAAACACTTCGAGTTTGAAGAAACCATAGTTTATCATAAACACTACAACGTGAAGGCCTAGGGTCCTGTAGGTAATGAACTGAACCACTTTATGATTGAAAGATTTAACCACTGAAATAGCAGAACATAAACAGGATCACATACACGACGCTGGAAAATACATCATTGGCGTAAACAAAAGACTTGCGCCTCACAGCCAGTGAACTGAGTGAGAGAAAAATACAATACCTGACAATACTAGTACTATTCAATTTTAAAAGTGACCAATAAGAGGCAACCTTCTTCAAAGTATACTATACACTTTAAAAAAAGGACTGTAACCAATTACCCCCAATAAAAAACAAGGCAGACATCTTAACTTCGACGTTATCATAACCAAATAATAAATTGTAGTTTTATCCATAACACCAAAGAACTCAAGTCTCGAGCGCTAATGAGTTGGACGAATTTTTTTAGCTATGCTCTCTCTGTGTAGCATGGAAATTCGCTGTGCTCATAAGCCATGTAAATTAACATCGCATTTTTTTGTATATTCGAATTTCAACCCTGAATAACTAATTGCGGCGTTTATAACCCCGAACATTGGCGATATGACGCAATACTATCGTAAAATATGCTTGATTTTTTAAAAGATATATACTGGCTTTACAGAGCAAATTCAAATCCAGCTGGTTATGGCATTTAGACTCCAGTTCAACACTGAGAATTCCTTTGCCTGTTCTTTCGTATAACAACCCTCACCCGAGAGAGAGAGAGAGAGAGAGAGAGAGAGAGAGAGAGAGAGAGCCCTCACTGCATACGATAATTATTGTCCGTTTAAAAACAACGGGAGGACGTAATAGCGTTATATCTCGGATAATGCCTCCACCCGTTTTAAAAAAATAATACCGGTCTGGTATTACACGAGCTCTATTTACACAGGAAAGAGTTTCTTAATCGCTGGTAATTATTCGCTGTGGGGTTCATTGTGTTCTAGCTAAGCCTTGAGGATTAGGAGCGCGCATCTTCCTGAAAAAAAAAGTAATAATAATAACTGATGCCTTCAATCTTTTCTTGTCTTATCTAACCTTTAAAGCGGTATATTTTTGCATATGGATTTTCATACCCTCAAATATTAACCCACTAAAAACTCATTAATATCAAATTCCCTTTACACTGAGTAGCTAATTTACATCCAAACGGGTTGTTTTGTTTGTATGGTGTTTTTACGTTGCATGGAACCAGTGGTTATTCAGCAACGGGACCAACGGCTTTACGTGACTTCCGAACTACGTCGAGAGTGAACTTCTATCACCAGAAAAACACATCTCTCATTGCAAACGGGTTGGAATTAGGATAAAGTACTTAATTTAATCGACCATCACGAGAGATATGTGCAATATCGATTCTTTAAATACAGATCGAGTCACTCTCCAACGTTTTCAACTACATCATCTGTAAATCGGCAGATAACGCTGGCAGCTTCAATATTAACTTAGTCTAGCCTAAAATGAGACCACTTTGTCACACTCCGGCTTTCGAGAGAAAACGGGTGACAACGGGAATTTCGAAAGTAAACGAAGCCATAACTTTAATCTTTGCAATTCATGGAAAGCTGCCACGAATTCTTTCTTTTGTATAAGCACCGTGAAATTATAATGGGTTTAAGAATTTATGGTCTAATTAAACCTTTGCGTGTGATTGCAAAGATTTCTTATGGGGCAATTTTGCTTTGTCATAAAATACTAATGTCAGTTTATGAGGCATCGTTTAACGATTTGCTGTGTGGGCAAACTTTCGTATAAAACAAACTTAAATGGCCATTAACTTCAACAATACGCTCCTTGCGAGATGGTCTTACGAGCAAGAATCTCTCTCTCTCTCTCTCTCTCTCTCTCTCTCTCTCTCTCTCTCTCTCTCTCTCTCTCTCTCTCAAAATAAACGACAATTAGTGTAATCCTTTCCCTTACTTGCCTTACAAAAACTGTAAGACATTAAATTTCCCTTAAATACAAGAGAGAGAGAGAGAGAGAGAGAGAGAGAGAGAGAGAGAGAGAGAGAGAGAATATATGTAAATATCTTCCCTAAATTCCTACACTGTGCCTCAGGACAATATTTCGGCACCTGGTAGCAACGAAGACGGACGAGATAAATTGGGGGAATTTGGACCACATTCGTTTTCCCAACAGATATGGAATGTAAAGTTGGTAAGCGCACAACTAACAATAATTCCCTCTTTGGGATCACTTGTCGGTCAAATATT
Organism: Macrobrachium nipponense; assembly: GCF_015104395.2. Lineage (NCBI taxonomy): Eukaryota > Metazoa > Arthropoda > Malacostraca > Decapoda > Palaemonidae > Macrobrachium > Macrobrachium nipponense. Next base: position 36,712,013 of record NC_087221.1, on the reverse strand, counting down.
CGTTAAAATTGAAAGGAAGACAAATATTTGCGCAATCTTGCTAACCCACTGACAAACAAGCAGAGAAACGAACAAACGACAGACAAGACCTAACTTACCTGTCGGATACCATGATTAGAATCACGTTCATACAATCTGTATAATTAATATATATTTACATGTACATAAATAAAATATTCATAGCCAAAAGCATTTGACTCATTCGTCAGTATATATCAATTACAGTAAAATATACCTGTATGCGCAGAGAAGTATATATCAATTACATTAAAATATACCTGTATACATAGAGAAGTATATATCAATTACATTAAAATATACCTGTATACAGACAAAAAATTTTTTTTTTTTTTTAAATACTAGCATGGAAAAATAACAGCCCAAAGGAAAGGTTTCCAAAAACCTATAAGAGCCCAAGAAATCAATACCTTGGAGTATCTGGCAATAACCAGCGAACCGTTAAAAGATATTTCTAATGTAGAGCCGATAACGATATGGCTCCTCCAGACGATGATGTGATTCCGAGCGCCCATTAGACGATATTGTGGATCCATCTGCCAGAGACGAGCTCCCACGTCGGGCGAAGCTGACCCTTAAGGAGAGAGAGAGAGAGAGAAGAGAGGAGAGAGAGAGAGAGAGAGAGAGAGAGAGAGAGAGAGAGAGAGAGAGAGAGAGTCTAGTAAGTCCATTAGATGATTATAGTCGAGAGAGGATTACGTAATATTTGGTTTGTTTCTTTTGCATACAACGCCCTAGTTTCTTTAGTGGTATCGGATATTTCCCGATGTCTACGAACGTGTTTAAATGAATAACGTAGGTATACATAGCTCGAAAACATATGCACGTGTATATTATACACACACACACACACATATATATATATATATATACATATATATACATATATTAGTATTGTGAGAGAAACTTCCTTAATTGATGCGTTTTGAACTGTACTACTTTAAAAATCTTATTCTTTAAAAACAAGTCGTTATTTAAAAAAGATACCTTAAAATAAATTGGAAATCATGAATGAAAACATCGAAAGCGTGCCTTCCTTTTCTCTGCTATCGTATAACATAGTTTTCAGGCACATCCAATATCTGCGGGAAAAAAATATCCGGTTTAGGCAAAAAACCTGTTTCTCGTTATTTCTCCCACAACACACCGGTAACAACACCTCCCCCCACCCCCACTTTCTCCCCTCTACACCACAACACATCCCTACCCCACCCCCTCTCTGCTGTTTCCCCTTGGTGTTGCCAAACACTAGGATCCAAATAACTAAAACCTCTTTCAAGAGAATGCATACATTTGCATGTGCATGTATGCGTTTGAATACCACTAGCAAGCAAACACAAATAACTACCATAGATTACCATGGCTAAGCTTGTACAGACGAGAATACTAGTGCTATAGTAGATTCACATCAACCGTGCATCCGATGACTAGGCCAGTCCCTTACGACGCTCCTGATTGGCTGTTGATAAGCCAATCACAGGGCTGGAAACTCTCAGTCTCTCGAGAGAGTTCACGTACACAGGATGTATGTACCACCTCTCCTGAGGAATACGTCTTTCAAAAGTATCCCTCAGGAGAGGTGGAATATACATCCTGCCTATGTGAACTCTCGAGAGAGATTGAGAGTTTCCAGCCCTGAGATTAGCTTATCAACAGCCAATCAGAAGCGTCGTAAGGGACTGGCCTAGACATCGGATGCACGGTTAGTGTGAATCTACTATAGGGAAAATAGCATAAATCATAAAACATGTAAATATACTTACAAATTTGCTAAACAATCTTTGGATATACTCGTGGTATAAACGAATATTTCATCAAATCAATGAACGCACTAACAACAGTCACCTGTAATAGCACTCAATTCCTTGTGGTGTGTGAGTACACTGGCTGTTAGTAGGAAAAATATGAATTTTAGAGCTGAAATGTTCTTGACAATGAAATATACCAAATTTAATACACACTGAGCAACGATACGCGCAGACCTGATAACTCTTTGCACAGTAAGAATAAAACTGACGGTCCATATTCTAAAATATAGTGAAATGACAACCCCTGGTATGTACCCAGTTTCCTAGTAAATCACTATTATTATTATTATTATTATTATTATTATTATTCTTATTATTATTATTATTATTATTATATTATTATTATTATTAGTCTCAAAAATATGACCCCCAAAAAAGGGAGGAGATATCACAATTGTCTCTCTAAAAAAAAAAAAAATGCATTCTCAGCAACGTCTCAAGAGCAGCGTTTCCTCCACGCACCAATTACCTCACACCGCCATTTCCTCGTGTAGGCTTAATCTGCCAAGGTGAGATCTATTCAAATTCCTCCTCCCCAAACACCACCGTAGAGGGAAACGGAACTGTGAACATGACAAGTGGCTAAGACAGGTTATTCAGAGGGGGAACGGAAATGTGTGATATGCCATATTTAGTCAGGTGTGTGTGTGTGTGTGTGTGAGTTGTGAAGGGAAGGGGAGATGAGCTTAGGACAGAGAGACAGGAGTAACATTCCAGAAGGAGGAGGATGCAAGTGGTGGACGGAACGGAGGGGTGGGGGGAAGGGGTGGATTGGGAGAAGTTATGTCTACATTCCAGGAGCCAACACCGACACATTGTTGGAATGAACAATGAAGACAAACTCTTGCAACGTTAGATGACAAGGCTAACACAAGAGGGCAAATACAGATGAACACATTGGAGCAGACGGGAGGTGGGGATTGGCTCGATACTTGGATGTCTGGAAATGGCATACGAGACTGGGATAGGGTTGCAGTAGTGGTATCAAACAAAAAAGCAATAACAGGAGAGAGCTTTTTGATATTTAAGGCACTTAAAATACATCGTTATTCATGATCTCATGGAATGTAAAATGACTTACATCAACAATAACTGACGGGGGCCTGTGTATTTTCATTAGTTTCAGATTTATTTCAAACCGCCGTCGCCAATAGACAGTCGTGGATGAAGTCTACAGGTAATACACACCACTTTTATATATATCTTCTACCATCTAACCAGATTACCTCCACAGCGATTGTTGTGAGTTACACGCAGAAAACATATATGAAGTGCACATGTCTTTCTATACAGAATAATAAATGCGCTTTATCTCTAAGTCTCTTATGCACGCACGTACACATATAAACACAGATGCAGGCACACCCATATATATTATATACTGTATATGGTACAAACGAAGAATAAATGATACGAATACAATATAAGAAAGAAGGGAGGAAGGCAGATGAAACGAGACGCGAGAAACCTCTTTTTATTCACAATTCAATCCCATAATGTTTTCAACGAAAGCTGCACGAATAACGGTCAAAAACAATATACATAACGTCCGTTGCGTAATTTGAAATGCGTTATCTTACAGCCTGAGGGCCTTTGTGAGTGTATCACACCATACACCCACGAACAATTTGTTTTAATCTCTAACATTCCTGGATCCACTTACAAACAACAAACATCACTTTCAGCTTTACAAAAAGAACTAAGTAAAACAAACTAAACATAACAAGAGCTGAAATTCTCAAAATGTACTATTTTTTTTAAACCGTATCGTGCTTCCAGTGTTCCTCTTCAATTGTGGGAATTTGAGGAATACTTTCGCCCAAGTTACTCTTTAATGAATATCTTACGAGAGCTTTCTCGGAATACGGGCAATGTAAGCAACGAAGCGCCGATGTTTAGCCAGACTCGGAGAGAGAGAGAGAGAGAGAGAGAGAGAGAGAGAGAGAGAGAGAGAGAGAGAGAGGTTCTCACAACAGCAATAATTGTAATGCTCTATCATGTTGATATCAGTAAAAAAAAATAGACGTAAATTCCAACATTTTCATTCAATTTTACTAAGGTAAAATATACAAGAAAGATAAAAATGACAACATAACAGCACTCATGAACAACAATAAATATGGCAGAAACAAAAAAAGTCTGGATGAGAAGCTATCAACCTTTTTCCAAGGCCATTATCTCATCTGAGATATCAGATCATCGACCGTTAAACTCACTGGCCTAATTATGAAACCAAATTCATTATATAATTGTAGCCAAATGTCTTATTAGTCTTATTATGCAATGACTTTCTTAGACATTTAGCCAATGTCTCTGTTCGTCTATTTGTCTATTCTGCGCTATTCCTAAAGAACGGTTCGTCTATTTGCCTAGTAGAAGTAGAAAGAAATAGCTACATACTAAGGTGAATAGTGCAGTATTTGTGCTTGGGCTCGACGCACTGTTTGTAATCATATGGTTATATTATGCTAGTTTTCTGCACAAGATATTCCTTTCTGGTTTAGCAGTTAAAAGACAGAATGTGGCCATAACTATTGCCTTCTTTGTCTCTAGAAACATCCATAATTATAACTGGTTCACTTAAGGTAGATTCTTGGGTGATCCCTATACCTACGAGACGTTAGTTTGGCGGCCGCTGATTGGCTGGGAGCTGCCTACCTCCCGGTACCAGCCAATCAGCGGCCACCAAACAAACGTCTCGTAAGAATAAGGCTCAACCGAGAATCTACCTTAAGTGAATCAGTTATAGTGGAAACGGCTTTTGGTCCTAAAATAACATTCTCTCTCTCTCTCTCTCTCTCTCTCTCTCTCTCTCTCTCTCTCTCCCAAAATCAGATACATTTTTTATATCCATCCAGGAGCGTTATAAGAGGCCAATTCATTGGCATCAAGAGGGTTCCACGAAACTTGCTAAACCCCAAGCGAGCATTACCTAGATTACATAGACGGCATTAATAGCTGAAGCATACCGCGAAATCCTGCCAAGGCCTAGAAATTCTCACTATGAATTACCAGGTTTCAAGAACCTACGAGGAAAATGAACCTTATGTAGCATCGAGCACAGATGGTTATGAGCATTCACACCCACCATTAAGGGTGTTTGTGTCACCAATGAGAGTTTAGCATTGCTATTATATTATTATCCCCATAACAACAACAACAATAATAATAGTGATTGTGTTCCTGAACATTTTCTGCGAACGGATGAACGAATTATTATTAATACAGTGGGGATTATTATTAATATTATATAAGGTAGATAGATGACTATACAATATCAGAGAATCTGACAAATGAAATCTGTATGGGCTAAAGGATTAACCCCCCCCCCCCACCACAATGGTGACAAATAGTGACTATGGCTACGACCCTAAATAAAAAAAAAAACCAAAACAACTTACTGTTTTAAATTTTTTTATGGGCATTCTTTATAAGGAAAATATTAAAGATATATCAGTCGACTTCCACTGCATACTCCCAAGTTCAAATACCGCACAGGGCTTATAGATTCGACTGGAATATGGTCCTGATATCCATGAGAGTTAAAGAAAAGACGGTTCACTGAGTTCCATAGGCGAGTGGTTAAGTGCTCAACTGACAGCTGATAGGAACAAGTTCGATTCCCAGAGAAACCAGAAGTCTCTACCCTTTTATTGCTTATTTCTGGAAGAAGAGGACAAATATGCATGGTGGAACATGATGAATATATAAATAAAGGTAGAAGCCACGAAGAAAATTGAAACACTGGAGTGCTGCTAGATCCTCAGTAAAGGACCTTGAGTCGAAAGATCTGGCAGCATCCATTGTTTCACTGTCCTTCGTGGCTTCTATCTATCTATCTATCTATCTATCTATCTATCTATCTATCTATCTATATATATATATATATATGATAGATAGATAGAAAGATAGATAGATAGATAGGTAGAAGCCACGAAGGACAGTGAAACAATGGATGCTGCCAGATCTTTCGACTCAAGGTCCTTTACTGAGGATCTAGCAGCACTCCAGTGTTTCAATATTCTTCGTGGCTTCTACCTTTATTTATATATTCCTCATGTTCCAAAGTTTTCGTGATTCAGTTATACATACATACATACATACAAACACACACACCTACATACATACAGCCAAAACATCCTGTATCAAAGTCTAATTAACTCGTCCTTGGCCAACAAACTTGAAAAAAAAATCCTGAAATCCATTAACGATATTTTGAGTTACATTACGGACAGAAACAGACATACAAACAAACAGACTTTGTGAATTAATGAGCTACGGCTGAACTTGGCATGCCGAGATAACTAATGGTAATGCGAGGCTTAACAGACCTGACGAGTAGTTAACTATTTGCATAACACAGGATTCTGAGAGGTATATATTCGACCCAGTGGGATGGAAAGATGCTGCAGGCAAAGTAAGGGAATAACTATCCATCTGTCCATCTGTATCTCACACACAGGTAAATAAATATATACATCACAGAAATATCTAACTTTAATTTAAGGAAAGGAGAGAATGATTAAAATGCTATTCACCTTCTGAGTGTAAATTTATCGGTAAATTTATATAAATTCTAACTTTAAATTAAACCAGGCATCCTTTGTCGTCAAGTTGACTCCCGTTCGTTTCATTTTCTGAAACTGAATTTCGTCATTTGAGTGGAATGCAAAGCCCAATATAATCAAGGTAAAATAAAATATATTCATTATTATGCCGATGAGACCGAAACTTGCATTGCAATTAATGTTAGTTGTTGCAACAAAATTGCTATTTAACCAAGTAAATTGCTATTCAACCAAAAAAAAGGCTATTTAACCAAGAAAATTTCGATTTAACTCAGAAAATTGCTATTTAACCAAGAAAATTGCTATTTAACCGAGAAAATTGGTATTTAACCAAAAAATTTCGATTTAACTAAGAAAATTTCGATTTAACTAAGAAAATTTCGATTTAACTAAGAAAATTTCGATTTAACCAAGAAAATTGCTATTTAACCAATCTGTTTAAAAGAAAGTGGTCAAAGATTCATGAAATACAGAAGATTGCTATCTTTAACCAATCTGTTTAAAAGAAAGTGGTCAAAGATTCATGTAATACAGAAGAGATCAAATCTTTTAAAGAAAGACTGGATCAAGTTGGAAGACTCTCGTGTTCGTGACTTCCAGAGACTAATTTTAGGGGGTCAGAATACGAAATTAATTTAGCTTAAGATCCTGGCGAGATAATATATTTAAAAAACTCATAAACAATTTAAACTGGGTTTCTCCTTCCATAGTTACTAAAATTTCCAGCCAACGGCTCGAGGTTCATCTCTAGGGAAACGGCAACCCTAAAGTCTTGTAAATGGCCTTTAATTTGATTCTTAGGCTTAAGATATCTTGTACTTGTCTGCCTACTACACACAGTGGTTGTAGGAAGACCCATCCGAGGAGTCTTCCACCCTATTATATAAATGTAAGATAAAGAAGAGGTAAAGATGATTAATCATAACAACATTCTATGCATATACACAGTTAATAAATTAATAATTTACCTTATAAGTTTTCTCCCATTGTCATTTTAAACGTAAGTGTAAATAAATCAATAAAAGAAAAAAAAGAGAAAAATTGTTCTTTACGTATAAAACAACTCTATTCAGGTAAGAAATTTATACATTCATGCTTATAGTTTTAAATTACCATTGAGAATGCAAATAACTTATCGAGCATGCATATCAAATCATGGAAAAGCTTGTAGAACCATTTATATCATATACTACCTTGACATTCTTACAAAGTGAATACCTAATTCCCTAATAACAGACCACGGGTCTTTTGCAATTACGATGGTGCGGTTCACGTGCTCACGAAGTGGACACAAGACAGTCAAACACGCGTCCTCTGGTCCATTATTATTAATAATAAGAGGCTTTCGTATAAAGCTACAACTAACTACAGGTGTCAATGAATGATTGACAGTACGATGAAGTATGCACTGAACACGCACTTACGTTCAGTGACTTCTAGGTGCTCCCAAGTAATCCAGAAAAACGGTAATAAAATTACTGGTTAAACCAGAGAATTTGTTTTATCAAATTACCAGGGATTTCCATAGTTTACAGACTCCAGGTTAAGAGGAGGAAACAATGTGCTTATCAAAGCATACTCCTGAGGTCTGTTTGCAAGCATCAAGCCCAGTAGATGTTACCAGGAATGAAAAGGCTCTATTTTCAATAGTAAACAAATCTGATACGAATGTAATCTTAAAGTAAGGCACCTTTGTATTTATTATTTATTATTATTATTATTATTATTATTATTATTATTATTATTATTATTATTATTATTATTATTATTAATCGAGCAAACCTATTTAAAAAAACGTTAAGCAAAGTCTAAATCGCGGTCAACTTTAAAGAAACAGTAACGCTAAATATTGCTGACAGTAGGACATTCCTCTATTAAACGAAATACAAGAACATTATAGAAAAAAAAGGGATCGATAACGTATTTCCAAGATATTATTTCACGGTAACGTACGTCTCTGCCAACTTATTTCCTTTCACATCGTAACTTCACATCAGTTTTCCAGCGGGTACCGAGAGCCGCCATTTTTCACCGGGAGGGGCCAATGCTTCACCGAATGGGCCGCTGGAGAGAGTATCAATAATATTCAATAGCCTTGGCCCAGATCAATTTACGAGTTTTATAGCTCAAGGAAACAGAAACTAGATTCTTGAGGATCTTGTCAGGGAGAGGCCTTAACTCTTCCCATCTTCCGGGTATGTTTCTGAATAGTTTAACCAGAGGGTGAGATAGTTTTCGCTTTCCATATTATTTTCTCCGAAAGAAATACCTAAGTCTCATTCATTAGGAAGGCGAAGCAGAGTGACAATATCGATCGAAACTTAAGTCAAAATTTGTGCCTTTCGAAGATCAGCAATTTTCAAGAGACCATCATTATAAGATATCCACTTCAATAGCGATGACATACTAACGGCGTCGATAAAATTACAAATTCTTTTTAAAATTAGTATCGGTAAGTTTTCCTCCTACAAAAACACACCCTTTGGAAATTGGGCGAGCAGGCGTGTGACTGGTTGAATTATTAATATAAAATGAAAATACAAACGGGATACTACGAAACATGTTTTGAAGTAATTTCTAGACCTCTCTTTTAACCAGATACGAAAGTTCTGCATGGGCGAGAACCGATGCATTAGTTTGTTTGTTCATGAAATCATTTTTATAGTGTTCAATGAAATGAATGCACATAAAACTTTCGGATCTGTTCTCGACAGTGACCCCCAAGGGTTTCTAACCCGGTATGTATCCGCATCTGAGGCGTGTTTGGTACAAATCCGTTGGGTTGCTTTTGTTTTAACCCAGTATGTATCCGCATTTGCGGCGTGTATAGTACAAGTCCGTTGGGGCTTTTTTTTTTTTTGTTTTAATCAGCTATGTATCCACCTTTGCGGCATGTTTAGTAGCAAGCTGTGTTTTTTTTTTTTTTTTTACCCGGTATGTATCCACCTTTGCGGCGTATTTGGTACACGCCCTTTAGGGATGCTCGTAAAAACATGAAAAAATCTATAAATATCATAGAGATATTAACCCCAAAGAAATATTGGTCCTAGATACCGAGCCCAGAAGCCCCTTAAAGATCCAAACTTTCGATACTGGAAGGGGCTCGTATGAAGTAAAGCTGCAATTTACTAAAACTTCTACTAAAAATGTACCAAAACTATTAAAACTTTTCCTAACAAACTCTCAAAACAGTATTATTACGACAGACGACAAAGTCTTACGTAATTCCATCTCATAAATAAACAAACGTACCTAAATCCTGGTCTGAAATTTAATTCTCGAAAGAATAAGCCATAACGATCCGTCATCATCATATCCTCCCCCCCACCCCGGGTCCCCCTACCCAGGGTACAAGATGGTTTAAAAAGAACCAGATGACCTTTTACGTCTGTGACCTTATCTCTCTTTCTCTCTCTCTCCCTTCGTCGTCTTTGTGGTCGTTCTCTCTTTTAACTCTTTCCTCCTCCTCTTCCTGTTCCTTTCTCTTCTCCATTCCCCATCCACCTCCCTTCTCCTCACCCCTCCCCTGACCCTCTCCTCCTCCTCCTCCCCTCACCCTCTACTTCTTTCCTCCCCCCCTTCCCATCGCCCTCTCCCCCCCTCCTCCTCCTATTCCTCATCCACCTCCTCCTTCTCCTTCTCCTCCCCTTCCCTCACCCTCTACTACTCTCTTCTCTCCTCCTCTCCCCCCGACCCCGCCCCACCTCCTCCATTTCGCAGGAAGAACCAGACCCGCCGTATCATAAATAGATCTTCGAACGGAAATAACGCCGAGGCAATAACTGGCTTCAAAAGAAAAAGACACAACACTTCGGGGTAACTCTCACATCTTTGAAAGCGCCGGGGAAAGCGGTCGCGGGGAAAAGAAAGAATAATGAAAGGCGAGATGACAAAGGCAATACTGCTATTTACCACGGGGACAGGGGATGAACGTTTCTCATTTTTCCCGAAAGAAACTTGAAAAGCTGAATGACTGTGGATGTTATAGAATGAAAATAGAGCGGTGTGTGTATATGTACAGATACAGTGTGTCTCCGTAATGCAGGTTTATGTGTATGTCTGTATAATTGTAAATAAGGCATACAGACCCATAATATATATATTATATATATATTACATATATTATATAAGTAAATAAACTCTTCTGTTAAAACAGGATACGTCTCAAGTACAAAAGGCCTATTAAAACACTTTTTTTTTTACAGCTAAGGACAAACATATCTCGGTGGACTAACTTCCACCCTTATCAAGTAGTGAATGACAGGAGGATTTACATTCACTACTTGAGAAGGGTGGAAGTTAGTCCATCGTAATATAGCCCTTGGCTTAAAACCAGTTTTTAAGCCTATATATATATATATTATATATATATATATATATATATTATATAATAGGGCCTATATATATATATATATATATACATTGCATGTAGGATGTCAGAATATTTTCAAAGCCGAGGAGGTCATAATCAGTGGCTTGGTTTCTTTCTGTTGATGATTACTAGGATCAAGCTGATCTAATTGGTTTAAAAGAAATTTTGCAAAATAATGCCCCTTAAATTGCGGCTACGACTACATATGCTTCAATTTATTACCGTCACTAACTAGTGGTCAAAATAAAACTGCAGCTGCCTGCTGTTCGTAACAGAAAACGCGACCAGAACAGATGATCAAAAATCCGAAAAAGAAAACGTACATATTACAGAGGTTGAGCGACCACGATGATAACATTTTTGGAGGTTTGGTGAACCCTACCATTCTTTGACTGCTCTTTATAGCTGATCATTTGGGCCCCATTCTTAGAAGGACTCCGTGACTATTCGTGGAAACAGTGACACGCTGGGAGAGGATATGAGGAGCTTTCTTTTTCAAATGTCAATCGGCGAGTCATTTAAATGTCAGCTTGAAATATACAGTAGCAACTCCCGCCTTGCTATTTGTTTTGAGAGTCCGTGTACAGTTCACTGGTTATTTTATAAATGTAAAAAATGTACTTACTGACTGCTGAGACTGACATCTTACATTGTAAATAAATAAAACATAATACATACACAGATACATAATATAGATACATACACACGCGCATATACTGTAAGTACTAATATATATATAATATAATATAAATATATGTGTGAGAATATTGCTGGTGCGTCTTTTGAGCAGGCGGAGAAAGCGGCTGGTGTTATGGAAATTTTCTGCACGCGAGGTTCATCCACTATTCATAAGTTTGAGTGCAAATAAGGTAGATATATTTGCCTCTTCTTTTCTTAGTCGCTGGAGCCCGTTAGGGAAAAATTGTTACTCCTGAGAACTAATTCGAATATATATATATATATATATATATATATATATATATATATATATATATATATATATACATACATCCATCAAGAGAAAGGTTAAAACATAATTAGAATGCAAGTAGATCCGAAGACTAAAAAGGCTAATAATAAAATTAATGTGTACTATTTTTTTTTAAATCTTGGGTTCTATTTGCTTTGTAAGTTTTGTTGTCGTTTTATTTGTTTTACCAAATCTGTTAAATCTTGATAGTGACAATTCTTAAATATAAATTATATATATTATATATATATATATATATATATATATATAATATATATATATATATATATATATATATATATACATACATATAATATAAATATACCTGGATTATATCCTAAAAAGGAAAGAATCCACGTGTCCTTGTACTGAATGATAAGTAATTCAGTGACAGGACAGTAATAATAAGAAAAAACTGGAGCTTTGCAAGTCCTGATACTGGGCGAGGCCATCTGGTTTAGAAGATATATACTTTCTTGGGAATCAGTAAGCCCAGCTTTTATGGATGTATCTATACCTTAGCATTTTCTCTCTCTCTCTCTCTCTCTCTCTCTCTCTCTCTCTCTCTCTCTCTCTCTCTCATCTCTCTCTCTCTCATCTCCTCTCTCTCTCTCTCAATGATTATGGATAAGATACTAAATGCAATTTTCCTACAAGAATTCTTCTTCTAGTACCATATCAACGTGGAAATATTAAATCATTTTATTGAGAAGGTCAATGGAAAGCACAAATAACTAATTTAATAATATTAAATCCATTCAAAATATCTGAGCAATAATAACAAAAGAAAACAAAAACATTGACCAATTTTCAAATTCAGTAATATATTCGGAGCTTGATTTCTCAATTGGAAAAGATGACACCGAATTCAAAGGCTGAGAAACTGCTGCCGAAATGAGAGAGAGAGAGAGAGAGAGAGAGAGAGAGAGAGAGGCCTTCTTATGAATTAACAAAAAGGACCCCTAGTAAATGTTATACATCATTCCACTGAAAGGCAGTGTTAACGAAACACTAGGAGCGCTGGAAGACCTGGTATTTAACGAAATTACCCGGCTTAAGAGGAATTAACTATTTGGATCCTTAATAAGCTCATAATACTAAATAGAACGACTGCAAAATTAACCTAATTTTGAATTATCGATTGAGATGCAAAGGTCGAATTTTGCGACTGCATTTTAGCAGTTTCTACCTTTTTATGGCAGGTAACTGAGGATAAAATTAATAAGGTCATTGTGAAGGTAAGAAAAATTAAAAGTGGGATGACGAAGGGGATGCTATCCATCACCAAAGCGACACTAATATATATATATATATATATATATATATATATATATATACTAGATATATATATACTATGATATACATACATACATATATACATATAGTATAATACATATGTATACACACTCACACGTGCCGTTACCTGTGATACAGGCGTTAAAAATACTTCTGTAGATTAATACGTTGCAGGATTATTCCAAAATGTAAATAATTCCTTTTTTGTAATGTTTGACTGCTACCTTGGGGATAAGAAGCATACTGTGTGAATATTTACTCAATTGCTGTAAAAGTTCAAAAAGCTAAATTTATATAATTTGTTACTTTACGGTATGATTGGATATTTGGGTAACAATGATACAGTCAACTTTGCATCGTTGAAAGAAAACGGACATAACACATTCCTAGGGGTGAACTGTGTTATTTGCAGTAATGGAAGATTCCACTCTTGCACAGACTGCTCTTTAAAGAGATAAATCATTATTTTCGCATTTCGTGGAAGGGATCGGGAACCCTTCTCAGAAACTGGGACATGCTGGAAAAAGATAAGTAGAGCAGTTTTCGTTAAATGTCAATCGGCGAGACAGTGTAAATGTTAGCTTGAAATATATATTTGCCCTCCCGACTTGCTCAGTGATTATGTGCATTACGTGTAACAATGCGAGTACGAGTCATATATATATATATATATATATATATATATATATATATATATATATATATACAAATGTGTATAAATAAATATTATTTACATGTATATATTATATCTATGCATACATAATGTATATAGCATATATCGCTCAATAAATTCCCCCTCGGTTAAGCATATATGAAAATATATTAATTCGAGGTAGAGAGCGAATTAGATATTAAAGGACATTTGTAGTTCGATATATATATATATATATATATATATATATATACGTATATATATATATATACATACATATATATACATGTATATATATATTATATATATATATATATATATATATATATATATATAACTGGGACGCTGCAAGTTCTGATACCAAACCAAACCATCCGTTTAGGAGAGACATGCTATCTGAAGGATCAATAAGCCCTGGATACCATCATCAAAAAGACAGCAGTACGCTCCAAATATGGTACAAATCTACCAACCGAGATAAAAATGTCCGCTTTCGCAGATAAAAAAAGACAGCAGTACGCTCCAAATATGGTACAAACCTACCGAGATAAAATGTCAGCTTTCGCAGATAGATCTTAAGCATATTCTCTTTCTTTCCATCCCGGATGACAAAGGAACGCATATCTCTCTCTCTTCTCTCTCTCTCTCTCTCTCTCTCTCTCTCTTATAAAAGAAGTCGGTGTGTGATATATCAGCTGTCCCTCTGAAAACCGGACTTACATTATTCGCATTACGATGTAAAAAATAAATAAGCTCAATATTATGATGTCCAAACACATTTTAGAATAATTATAAAATTTAAAATTTGTTTACATTAAGGATTAAACTGGACACAAATAGAAAGACCCCAAACAAAGATCACCCACAAACTTACACTTAAAATAAAACCCAGTGCGCAAATAAGCATGCGCGCGAAGGTCTTCAGTTATGAGATTGGTCCTCATCATGTCATTCCTGAGAATTCATGACCTTGACCCTTATCTCACAATATTCCGAAATTTCCTCAATACATCAACCGGCAACCAATGACCATTTATGCCAGACCATCCAAGAGTAATTAATGTGTAATTGTTGCAATTATCTAAAAAAAGGACACCTAAATGTAAAAAGGAAAATATATCTCACCAGAGTGAAGAAGACGGTCCCTCGAACCATTAGTCTCCAAGTAGGAAGGGATTCCTACCTTCAGGAACTTGAGAATCAAACAGTAAACAGTATCAAATTCAGCCGAAAGACTTCGCGATATACTCACAATACGCAGCTGTGTCGAAGCAGTGAACAAACGTCGAATTTCTTACCTGAAACGAAAAAAATATTATAATCAGTAAATTGATTTCAACATCTACTTCACGGCATTTCATAAAACAAAATTGTTTACGCAAACGTATACATAACGCGTAAATTTAATTACGCCGATAAAACTAAACATAAGTCTAGATACACAAGTTTAAAAGCTTGTTAAAGGAGACTGATAAAAATTGAAATTTATGATTCTATAAAAAAAACCAAAAAATTCACCGTGACGAGGCCTATGTATTTGTCGGAATGTTGTGGTATATTTTTCTCGTTACTTTCAATTGCCGTTTTAAAATTAAACAAATAATTAAACTCTTAGATTACATAAAGAAGAACCCAATCGATTCCCCCCCCCCCCACACACACACACATGAATACACTAATACATACAAACACGCACACACACACACACACACACATATGTATATTATATATATATATATATATATATATCCTATATATATATATATATATATAATGAAGATAAAAGGCCCATAAAACGCTATTTGCCTTTTATCGTACATTTATACTGTATTATTACAGTAAAAGACAACCATATATATATATATATATATATATATATATATATATATATATATATATATATATATATATATATATATATATATATTAAGGGTTTTTATCACAAATAAAAAAAAACGTCAAACAAAATCAAAACCATGAATTCAGCACTATCACCCAAGTCACTCGACCGGAGAATCCCCATTGTTTAATATCCCACGACCTACTTTTCCACCAAATACTCGAACTCACGAGGGCGATATCAGGAGCAGCTGAAGTCTTCTCGAGGGCGACGTTCAACACTGTCAAAGGTATTAAGGACACAATCATCAAGTCTCTCCTACGTCACCGCTTCCCCTTCAGTTCTCCTTCAGGAAGCGCGGCAGCATTCTCATCAACGTCTTCCTCATTTACTCTCTTTCTCTCATTCTCATTAACTTCGTCCTCATTTTACTCTTATTCTGTCATTCTCATCAACCTCTTCCTCATTTACTCTTTTTCTCTCATTCTCATCAACGTCTTCCTCATTTACCCTTTTTCTCTTTCTCGCTCTCCTTCATCGTGATGATTAAAGCTTGCATTCTCTCCTTTCACCGTCGTCATTTACCCATCATTATCTTCTTCAGCTCCGTCTTCGTCACCATTCGTCGTCTCTTCACCATCATCATCATCATCATCGGCATCTTTATTTCCCAGGCCATTTTTATCAATGCCATCGCTGTCATCACTCGACCGAAGAAACCACTTGAACTTGTTAAACTCTCTTCTTTTTGGATGACAGCTCCTTCAAATACTGCATTGTCCTCTTCCCCACCCCACCCCATCCCCTCACCTCATCTCACTTACTCTCCTTGCCTAGGAAAGTGTGTGTGTTGCCCTTCCTACCTTCCTACCCCCTCCCTTCAACAACACCAATCTCGAAGGATAAGTTTTTGTCCATTGTCCATCCACATCACCGTTCTCCAGTGCCTCTTTATCGGTAATAATCTCTCTCTCTCTCTATCGCCCTCTTTCCATAATTACAATACACAATAACCGAGCTACCATACAGACCGCCACCCAACTCTGACAAGTGGTACTTTGGTCAGATTCGGTGTCAGAAGTGCGTGCAGTAATGAGGTCAATAGGCTGGTGTGAGTAGGGGATTTTGGCCCTTTTGTGAGGTATATGGCATTCATTATTTTTACAGACAAAGGTTCATTTCCACCAGTTTTTCTCTGTATCCTGAAAACGGATGGACAGATTTTGATGGACTGAAAATTTCCACTGATTTCTAGGCGCCACGGCATCCATCTCGTCCATTATAGTTAAAGATAACAGTCTCGCGGTCAAGTACACACTTGAATCTTAACTTATGGAGAGAAGCGGGGATAAGGAAGTTCTGAGAACACCTATAATGGACAAAGATGATGATTATTTCTCTTTAGCGACGAGAGTGTCAATATTCCTTTACCTTCAAGTGTAATCATTTACATTCAGTGTTCCCTCACTATAATTATAGTACTATTTTCTAAATTTATGTCTGAATACGCCATAAAATATACATTTCATACCATCACAGTTTAAGTTTCACATTTCTAAATCACCCACAGTTTAATGATGATGATATCACATTTCACTTAAAGTAGCAATCTTACAGGACACGGCTTAACATTTTTCTACCGAGCTAATAACCCATAAATAATAATCCGTGTTAAAAAACATGGACGGATTTACGGTATTCGAAAAATCATCTTTAATTAGGTCTAGACATAGCTACTCACATGCACCATAATTTCCTTTTTTTCCTTTTTTTTTTTTTTTTTTTTTTTTTTTTTTTACCCAATGTTGAATATCTACTCATAATGATAAATATGATTCGAGTATCTTCTAGCGCTAAATTCAATATTTTCGGAAGATAAGCTTCATGTTCAGTTCATGTCAGTCAATTTAGCTAATGATGTGAAAAATGAAACCCACTTTAAGAAAAAGTGAATACCATAAAGGAAATCAGGAATTTCTACCATTCAAAACGCCTTCTCAGTGTATTACTACACCTCACTACACGAAAACAAGATGCAGAACTGAAATATATAATTCGTGGGTTACTGAAAAATACCCAGCTGATTACCATAATTCCAATTACTTCATTGTCTATATATAGTCACTTTGAACAAATTAAGACATCATTAACACTTCTGGGCATTAAAAGAAGCAAAACTGATCTCACCACCACCACCACCCGCCGCGCTTTCTCTCTCTTTAAGCTAAAGCCTTTTCTCCTTTCCTTTCCTTGGAAGAGGCCAGGCCCTTGGGAACCCAGTGTCAACATTTTCTGTCAACCTCCACGCGAGGCACTCCAAGGGATCTCTCTCTCTCTCTCTCTCTCTCTCTCTCTCTCTCTCTCTCTCTCGACCTGGTTCTCGAGATTTGTGGAAAGAGAAAAGGTTTAATCTACACAGCTTCTCACACAGATCATTACGGCAGAAAGCTGACGTTTCAGATATCACCTAATATAAGCTTCTTCTTCACAACAACTTGATCCTCCTTGTGTAGGCACAGTTTTGCCTTTAACGTCTGTTAATACCACAGGTGGGGATTATTGTATGT